>NC_058339.1:41691898-41994928 GCF_905475395.1 Chrysoperla carnea
CTTTTTGAAAATTGTTACGTGAGAAAATCCTCCTTAATTACTTACGATGTTAGGCAAGCCACGCTTTTTTTTCTGAAAACTGAATATATACTTACATCTTTTTTTGCTTAAAATAATTCAATATCGATTTGAAAATATACAAAAATTTCTAAAAACACAGCACTGCTAAATTTCGTTTTATTGTAGAAAATAAAAATACAGAATATTAAAAAAATATTTAAAAAGAATTATGGGTGATAAATAATACCACAACAAAAAAGCTCTAGTATATACGTGATATTAAAAATAAATAAAAAATAAATAAAATTATAATTTACGACAAACTTCAATATGTCATATTTTCAAACAAAATAGAGAAAGGGGGATTCTAGAAATATTGTATTAAAAAGAAAAAATATCTTGAATGATTAAACAATGGTGTGTCCTGTCGTTGCTGCGTGTTGTTTTTTGTTGTATTTTATAGAAAAAATAAATACACTGATGCATAGTGGTACAGTCAACGTTAAAAATATACGCATTTTTTCTGTGCTTTTCTATATTAGAATTTAAAATAAACTAAGAGTAAAAAGCTTACCAAAATTGTTTCTGTACTTTTGTACCCTTACAAAAAAAGTTTAATGCCTTCATTCGTTTTAGATTCTTTGAAATCCTTCAATTAAAGTAATAGGAGAAGCTGTAACTCACTCCGCATCGAAAAATACATTTAAATAAATACGAAGCCCTTCGATTTTCGTAAAATTAACATTTTACTCAAGCTTTTCACGTCCACACCCCCAAAAACCAATTTTCAACATCCATAATCGTTAAAGACTCATAGTATTGTTAATCAACACTATATATAGAAGTCTTCGGACTCCGATTTAGACCTCAAAAACTAAAAACTGTGATTTTCCCATTAATGAAACCAAAAATAAATCAAATTAATTTCTAAACCAGTGAATTTTTTTAAGGAAACAATCAATTAAAAAATTAAGACCAACTTTAGTTTAATATAGCGTTTAATAAATGCTTTATGTTAAAAGCCGAAGGCCATATTTCATAATTCGGTAATATTTATACCCTTTATGGGGTATAAATATTACCGAAAATCAAGCCCTTTGCCGCAACGATTTGAGTAATGATATTAGAGAATTTTATATTTTTGACAGATTTTTGAGTCTTATGGACCGATTAAAATTCATCTTCAAGAAAAGTGATCAATTATGTCGTTTGGAGGGTATGGATTAATGATTGGGGGTGTATTAAATCGGAATATAGAACCTTATAAGCCAGTTTTTCGATTTTTATATTTCAACGATTATCATTAATTTGCCGTATACTTTAAAAGAAATTGGAAGGAAATTATTCGTTATAATTCGTTATTTCTCGAAAGGGTGATAAATCGTTATTTTTTCTTAAAATTGCACTTCATTTTTTAAACTTGACAATGAAATCTTCACAAGCTCAGTCAGTTACTTCAATCTTATCCTCGCAATCTACTAGCCGCTCTTTTGATTAAAATTTTTTCAACGCCTTTTACACTTTAGCTCTTTTGCCCACTTTATAACTCTGGGATAATTCGAGATATGGCCGTACGTCGTACGATCAAAAATTGTGCCGATACAGAGTTTTATGACGTTATTTATCAACCATAACTGTACAGGCGTGTTTTTTTTGTCATGTAAGATTACAATAATACCACTCATTCAACTGTTGTTTAACCATTCACGTCGTCCCTGCATATTAAAATAGATATTTTTTTTATATAACCAAGAGCACAAGCAACCCTCTTGTTATAATATTCGTCATTACTCTACAACCGAATACTACGTTTATTCCTCCAACAATAGCATCAATTGTTTGACTACCGTCAGTCAGTCAATAGCGTTTATTCCAAGTTTCCATATCCGTAATAATTTCGTCTGACTCAAATTGATTTGTGGCACCTAAAAAAAGTATGATGGAAACCGGGTTGTATCAAAATCTACAAATTTTTCGAGATCAAAATTATTCAGATTGTTGAATGATCCTGATATGAAGCACGGAGAGACATACGATTTCAGAATTTTTCTTATTATGAGATAAATTAATTATAACCAGGCATTGGAGTAGGTTATTGTTACTCTATTTGCATCATGACTATATATCTAAATTTAGTACACAATGGCATGCATATACCGTTACCTTTTTGGTCGTATTTTCATATGCAACTGTACAAAACAAGACTCTTTTTATTTCGTTTTGGGTGGAGTTAGAGGTGGGATAAAAAGTTCTTAGAATTGTCCAAAATATAAATTGTTATTTATATAAATATTTGATTAAAATCAAAATACGATAATCGTCAATTTTGTTAATGACAAAATTTATCTTACGCATTTTCTAAGAACGCTTTTATCTCAAAAACGGTGAGGTCAAGATACAAAAATATCATCCAAAATATGAGATACACCAAGTATTTCGACAATATCAAATTTCATCAAAATTTGATTTTGGTTTTTTTCAATCACTTGTATCTCAAAAACGGCGAGTTTTAGGAAAAAAATGAGAACAGCATAAAATATTAGGATTAATGACTGCTTTATTACATTTCATGAGTTATTGAAATAAATACCACGATACTCGAAATAAAATTGTATCGTAATTGTAAAAATGTATAATTTTTGTAATTTTTTTTTTTTGTAAATCGTTACTGTTTTGTTGGTAATGTTTTGTTTATTTTTAATTTTGTGTAAAATGTTTGTAATGGGTTATACGAATAAATTTTGCTACTGACGATGATTGCGTTGCAATCGAAATATCGATATTTAGCGACATGTAAGTCCGTTGTATGTTTTTTAATTGTATTTTTTAAATATAATTTCTTAATAATACGATTTTATTTCGAGTATCGTGGTATTTATTTCAATAACTATGTCTCAACTCGAAGTCAACAAGAATTCATCCTTACATTTCATGAGTTTTTAGCAGAATTAGCTTGAGCGAACTAAGCACCTGTGCGCGTTGTATGTTTTTTAATTGTATTTTTTAAATAGAATGTCTTAATAATACAATTTTATTTCGAGTATCGTGGTATTTATTTCAATAACTATGTCTTAACTCGAAGTCAACAAGAATACATCCTTACATTTCATGAGTTTTTAGCAGATTAAGCTTTAGCGAACTAAGCACCTGTGCGCGTGAGTGGAGCACACTTTCTAATCAATATGATTTTGTTCTACACACTCATTCGAACATTTTGAGTCGCCATAAAAAGTCATCGTTTCATAGAATTGCAACTTTTTAACCTTTTTTCCGGCTTTATTTCTTACAGTTATAATATTTTTACATTTATAGGCATTTTAACCATGCATTTATTACTGTTACGAGAGCTTGGACTATACTAAATAAGTTCTTCTATTTGTTTGTTAGCGTCATGCTTTTGGAAAAATTTTATTTCGTGCTCTTTATATTGTTTATTATTCATATCAATGGATTTTTTGTAGGTATTCGTAGTAACAATGGAAATTTTTCATGAAAATGGATTACTTGAATTTTTCAAAGAGTTTGAATATTTCCGTGTTCAAGGATATTTTTTGTAATACGTGGTTCAAATGTATAATTAATATGATAAAATGTATACCTTGTAATTTAGTGTTATCAGTGAAAATAAGGAACATGAAGTAATAGGTCTAGTAATAATTACGGCCGCAAATGAAACGATACTTGAGTATATTTTTTATACTCATGTTATTCTGATTTAATCAGCAATTATGTTGTTAGTACTTACTACAGAGTTTTGTGCGTGGGTTTATATTTTAAGGTTTAAAAATACTATGATTTCGAATTTTTATCCTCTGAAAGTCTTAAATATTAAGCCACTTTGGCCCTTGGTTAATATGGGATTTCAGAAAAATAAATTCACAATAACATATGGTCAATAATTTTTGGTTTTCGGGAAAAATGATAAACAAGTTTTACTGTCGGTTATTTCAAAAATGATAAAAGGAATATTTTAACTTCTTATTTTTCTGTAAGAAATCTTACATTAAAATAAATCACTATCATAGTTAAGTACTAAAGTGATACCCACCCGCTTCGCTGGGTTTAAAAGTAAAGATTCATTAAGATTGCTCTCGCGTATTCCCTTTCTGTAACACTCGAAATAATGGTAAGGATATTTTACTCTGGTAAAATGTATGTATGGTTTTTTATTTTTTTAAATGTATAATAGTCGTAATTATTCATTGAGTATATGAGAAAAGATGGCCGTGAAATATTTTATATTGACTATTTTTACAGAAATCTGTAATTTATGGTAATGTCAAATGATTACTTTTACAGAAATCTTTAAGACAGAACGAAATGAATACAATGTACGCATCGAATTATTAGTAATAGATTTGTTGAAAAGTTTAAACACAATCAATAAGAAAAGGAAAGGATATGTAAACTTAAACCACTAAAGGATTTGCTATAGCTATTATCTAAATCCTTTTATTCGTAAAACAACAAAACGACATAGATATAGTTTAAGTCTTTCATCACCAATTTATTTATAAATTACATTTTTATCTGCACTACCATTTCCTGAAATTCATATAAAATTTATTGGCTGATCTAATTTGTGAAAAAGTTGCAGTTAATTTTATGAATAACGGTGGAGGTTCTCAATTTAATCCGTGTTTTTTTTACGTAAAATATTAGAGTAGTCCGATTTTGATCATTCTTTTTAGCGAATTTCCGAAGGAAATGCAGCTATTGCTATTGTATTGATGATGCAATTTTCAAAAAATTTCATCAAATGTCCATCGTCCTACCAATAGATGTCAAAAATGACTATCGTTAAATTTGTATATGTATTTATTTATGTAGGTATGTATCTATACGTTTATGAGTCTGTAAGTGACTTTCTTTATTTTATAAAAACGCGTTAGCGTCTACTTCAAAGCGTAATAAAAAATCTGTATATAATACTTTTTAGTTCACCCTGAGTTCGTACGTAAAAAACAAGGCACTTACATGCCTTAAAAACTACTGAACCAATTTTAATGAAACAATTATGGAACCGCCTGTAGAGCATACCCTTTCCTTTAGAACTTTCAAATTATTTTTAACTTTTTAGTGCATATTTTTGGAGTCTTTAGAAAGAAATTCTTGCCTATTCTTAAAACTTTCATAAATATTTTGAGAGGAATGGGGATGGAAAATAATACTAAATACCTATCCTATATAGCAGCCTCGAGTAAGTAGAGAAAGAATACTTTGTGTTGTTTATAAAATTAAAAATTCACGTAAAATGATAAGTTTTTGTTTGTGGTATTGCATATCCAAGCATTCTTTATTCATTTATTTTTTTATGAAAGTTTAAATCCTACAACAAAGCAGGCTTAGAATGGATAGTTAAAATAAACTAGGTTAAAATTTAAAATGTGGTATAGTGTAGCGAAAATATTAACAGTTTTTATAAAGATTGAAACAAATTTTTTTAAATAAAATTTGTCTATTAAAAAAATTAATTTAAAATTATTTACATTCTTGTTACAAACCTTATAACAAGATAAACCTTATTTCAAGAAAATTGATTCTTGAAAGAATTTCTTTTTAATTTGTAGAATTTTGTGAATCAAATACATATTATATGACACTAACAACCTTAAGACTTGTGAATTGATAACATCTATTACTCTGACAGCTTTAAGCATTTTGTATTTAGCCTTTCACTAACAACAAAATCCATCAAACGTCCGGTCAGTTATGTTATGGCAAAAATAATTGATATATCTATGTGTCCACTCAATAAATAGGCACTAAATTCAAATGAAAAACTAAAAATAGGATGCTAAATTAATGTTTCCTCTTTAAATTTATGTCAATCAATTTGACAAAACTAATTATACAATTTTATTAACACTTACATTAAATCGTAACAATCCGTCAACTATATGCTTGTATATATGTTGACGGAAAACTATGTAATAATGCATGTTCATCGTCAACTCTACCATAGCTGTTGTTATTTTGTGTTTATTATAAAATATGATTAGTTTTTTGTAAATTAATAAACGAGTAATGGTGGATTTGGTCTTTATAGATCAGACCAATGGCTTTCTAGTTGAGTAAATTTTCGAACAGATAATTCAATAGAGTAGAAGTTATCTAGTGACTTTTTTCCTTGGAAACATATTAAGTTTGATAAATTGACACATATTAAGTTTGACACACAAATATTAAGTTTGATATACTCTCTCGAAGGCATGTCTTATTACTCAGGTTTCTGGAAACTTACTTTGTTTTAGTCATTAAAACAGCTTATCTATCATCAACCAAATTGTCCAGGATTATTATTAGGTTTAGGAATTTCGAGTCAGATAGGTACCCTATATTTATATTTTACTAAAATTTTTTTAGCGAATTGCCAAAGGAAATGAAGCTCTTGCTTTTGTACTGATGGTGGAATTTTGGCAAAATTTCTTCAAATGTTCATCGATCCTACCTAGGTACTAGATGTCAAAAATGACCATCATTAAAATTTATATCTATATACTTGTATCTATACGTTTATGTGTCTATAAACTCCCTAGCGGTCGCAATTTAAGTCCGATTTGAATACAATTTGGTATCAAGAAGGGTTTTGGCATTTTAAAGATCAAGTTCGTTAAGAAGAAAAATCGACCGATAAATAAAGGGTGGGAGGGTCCGCAAAGTACAAAATTTTGAATTTTCTCAAAATAAAAAACACTTGTATTTTTTGATCAGTTTTAAGCAAAATAGCACTCTTGTGATTTTTTCTCTAAACGCTTAGTTTTCGAACTAAAAATTCTTGAAAAATAAAAATTCAATATTCGATTTTTAGAAGAATGTGTTATTTTTTCAATCTCTGAGGGAATTCGCTTAGCTAACGTAGCTCCTAGGCTACGAATTTTTTTTAAATTTGCAACAATTTTTCACCAGGTAAGTAAGTGTCCGTGGTTAAAGTTGGTACAAAAAATTTTTAAAGAAAAGTTTTTTTTTTCATAATTTGTTTCGTCATATGTTTCCAAATTATTACTGCAAACTAAAAAAAACCAATGAGCTTAAATCTTTTTTGTGAAGAGACATTCTGAACACCTAAAAATGTGAACAAGATATACAAATTTTTGATTTAAAAATGTGAAATTTTCGGGATAGATACAATAAACTTTTTATCAGAATTTCAGTAATAATTTTGATCGCATAACTAGTTAAGGATTTTTAATATTTGGTCTGTCGGGTGCGTTTTTGTTATTTTAGATCCGAATACAATTTCCGACCGGATTTATAATTTCCGTTTCACTATATATTCCGATTTAGTAATATTATTTAAAAAAATGTTAATAAGTTTTACTACCTGACACCGCATTGATGATATTTTGATATAAAATTTTAATTACATTAAATGGGGATTAATTAGAAAATGTTATTTTAAGCAAGTATGACCTAAGCATGACACTATGAAAGGGATAGTTCATTTATGCATCTATATATATCTATTATTAATAGTTTTATATTTATTGAAGTTTTTCGATGAGAAATATTTTACATATTTTTCGGCAAATTTTATACATAAGTAAACGTCATTTTATACACAAACTTTTTTTTGTTCGTAAAGTTGATTGTTTTCTTGTATATTCAGTAGTTTAGGACAAAAATAGTCATTTTTAAGGCTGGAATACAATGGTAAAAAATAAAATTTTGAAATTTGTCAAATTTTTAAGAATTGTTTAATAAAAATCTGAATAGTAATTACTTTTTACTCCATTATAAACTTTAATTTGTAAATGAACTGTTTTTATAAGTAGTATAACTTGTATAACAACTTTTTCCAATAAACTTGAAAAAATTTTTATGACATATATTAAAATGCCAATTTCAATTTTGGTTTCCAAAATATTTATAATACTAGCTTGATACTCGTTAATAATTTTCATGATTGAAGCTTTTAAACCCAAAAATACCTAAAATTAGGTGGTAAAATTGAGGACAGGAAAACAATAATAATTTCTGACAAAAGTTGTGTTTTGGGGCAAAGAACCTGAATCGGCTACAAAAAATCTTGTTCCATTAAAAAAAAAACTTGAATTTGGTCTTGAACTTGAATTTGGTCCCTTTTTAACTCACATAAGACACTTTTTTTCAATAATCAAAAAAAAATAAGTATCACTTTTTAATATTATAATCTGTAATTTGAAAAAATTTGATGGAAACTTTTTGAAAAAACATTTTGTATGAATGATTATTACTTCAAGTTTTAAAATAGTAAAACGAAAATAAAATAATTTTGGACGTTACTAGAAAATATTTTCTCCTTTTACATGAATTTCGATAATTGGAGAGAGTAAATCATAATTGCATTCTAATTTATAGGTAACTACACTACCATTTCAAGAACATCAAAGTGTACTTTAGCTATTCATTAAATTTAATTAATGCATGTACGTTTAATTAAAATGATACAGAATATTGTTATTTGCAGTCTAATATTCCATCAAACTAAATAATCAATATATTAGAAATCAATTGAATTCGAATACTCACCTACATTTGAAGTGTGGGTAATAATAAATTATAATAAAAGCTACATTTTAGTAATTAATCATAATATAAAATTTATTGTATCATTAATATTTAATTAGAAATTGTAATTAAACTCATTACGTTGGTAACTTAGGTATACATTTATTTCTAGCTTATGACAAAAACTTGGGAATATTTACCTGTCAACCCTAGTAGCTCAATTGGTTAAAGCGTAACTAATTCCGTACTCGGTATGTCTAGGATATCGAGCTCGATTCCCGCCTCAAAATCAGTCATTTTTCGTGGGTAAATAGTTTATTACCGAATGCATTTTCATTACCACACGCATTTTCATCCAGTCAAGTTAGCCAAATTACTATCAAAACTATAATAACCATTTTAACTTTTTTAAATGTTCTAATTTTCTCAGTAATTCATGTCAAATAATAATTATCGTTTATTTTCACATTTTAGAAGCGTAGATAAAGTTTAGTACAATATACGTGTGATACCGAATTGTTATTGTGATACGCACCCGTTGAGCAAATATCACATGAGTACGTCAATAATGCTTCTAACCTACTTGTATCGTAAATAACTTTTATTTATGTTATTGTGTATAATAATTTGTCAAGTATTATAAAATGTAACTATCTCTAATATCATAATAAATGATATCTGTTTAACAATAAATTGAAGCTTAGGAAAACTTTATATTATTATTAAGGGTCAAGGTCCAGTTTAATATACTATAGTATATTATATTTTAATAATGCAGTTTTTTTTTATTCAGATGTTGCATTATTAGTGATAATATCTTGACAGATGTCTTAAAAAAGTATTAGATTACAGAGAATAAAGGGTAGAAATATAATAATAATAATACCAGAACAGAAAATGACATGTCTATGTTGTCATATTCAAATCTATGGTAATTTAGCGACGTCCCTAGTAGCTCAGTTGGTTAGAGAGTAACAAATTTCGTTTGCGGTATGCCTATTAAATTGTTTGATTTCTGTCTTCACAACGGAAAGCGGAATCATTATAGTTATCAGCGGAAAGCCAATATAACCTTACCTAACCATGATCGTTCACGATTGCCTTTAAACTCGCCCGCTTTGCTGGGCAATTTCTCCTTTAGACTACAACGTTATAGCCCTCACATTGTAGCTTTCTATAGGTCCAATCATTAAATTAACCTGAGTTTTATACTTTTTGGATCAAAATTACCCCATCCACCGAGTTTTATCAAATTCCAAAACAAAATATTTTTTTTGCGATTTTCTCGATTTTATCAAAGGGTACCTCCAATTTTGATAAAACTCAGTATATAAGGTAATTTTGACCCAAAAAGTACAAAAATCGTATTTGAAGTATTTGATGACTGGCCAAATAGTTTTTGAGATACGGACTAAAATAGAATCGAACATTGCGATATATCAAAAACTCTGCATTGTCACTTATTATAGGTGAAATAATTTTTAAAATCGGTTAGGTAGTAAATTCAAAAAAGAGGAATTTTCATACAAACTATCATCCCCTTTTCAACACCAAAATTACAGCGTTTAATATAAACTTTCATCTGCAATTTGACCCCCTTAAAAAATGAATTTTTATGAAGAAAGTAAAATAAACTTTTGTTTCAAACTATGAGAACACATGCAAATTTATATATATATATAGTCTTGGCTGTGCGTTCATATGTGTCATCATCTGTTATTATTTTTCACTTAAAGATGAGCCTACTTCCAAAATTCCATGCAAATCGGTTCACAGTAAAAAAATTCGGAGGTAAGACACTATTTTTCTCTTCAATAACTGCACTAACTGGACGTGCCATATAGATAGACTGAAGTGATTGATTTTTTCCTTTTTTGATTAGTGAGTGTAATATTTATTATTATTTATATTTATTATATAGTTGTACCATCATTGTTTCAAATATTTTGTCTCACGTTAAATTTAGGTTCACATTTAGTCCTAGGATGGGTGACCGCTTGAAAACACTGTGCTATTGTTTTTTGAAAATAAAATAATATTTTTTGAAAAGGTTAATAAAATGATTTATCCTTATAAAGTGATCGTGAAAAATGTAGGTATACTTTGTTAAATTAAAAAGTAACATTTGTGTATGCATTATTAATGATAATAATTAATGTGTAACAGACATCAGGAGTCGACAGTGGCATCGAAACAGTTGTATTTGTTTTAATATTCATAAGCTCTTTATTTTATATCTATTATATTCGCTTTTATTGTTTTTATTATTATACTGATCTACTTGTTTTTAAGTTCTATTTATTACACGTACAAGATGAAACACTCAAAAACATATGTTACACATATTTTATGGTTATGCATTTGTGATATAGTTATAAAATTTTTTCTCAAGGCTTTCTTCAATTTGCCTGAATATACAAAAGAAGAGTAATCAGTTAAATAGTATAGTGCTTATCTGACGTTCGGGAAAAGAACAGCAAAAAAGAGAGATATCATTTGTTTTTGGGTGAGGTTTAGGAAAAATTAATTTTTATATCAAACTTTTCAATTCAAAATATAAGTTTAATCAAAAAGACCTGGTGAAATATGATTATTGTATTAAATATAAATCTAGTTATTAAGCATATTAAGAAAATTACATTTCTGTTACAATTTGTAATTTCGATCAATATTTTGAAATAATTGTGAAGTATTATCTAAAGACGGTTTTCCACTAAACGAACAGTTGAGTTTGTGTTTTCTAGAACCTGAGAAACAAAAATAAAACTGAAACAGAACCTAAAAAAATAATTAAAAACCATATTTGATTATTATTTTTATCCAACTGTCGTAAAATACGCCAATCTTCAAAAAGTTTGCGAAAACTTTAGTTATGAAACTTCAAAAGTTAAGTTATGAAAATTCAAAATTGCCATTTTAACTTCTATTACCATTTTTGAAAAAAAATAATGAGTAGAAGTTATTGTAATCGAGTTAGAAAGGAAACATTTTGAAATATTTTTAAAATTTTTATAAATAAAACATTTTTCTATAATTTGTTTTTCGCTTTATAAATATTTATAAAAATTCTACGCAATAACTCTTTAAGATATTATGCAAGCGTTTCTTAAGTATTTGATTAATTTTGTGTGGATATGGCCTCTTTAAACACACAAATTTATACGCATTGGACCATTAAATTATATACGGTACAACTGAACATAAACATAAAAGCCCCAATATGAATGTGATAACTGTAAAATACTTAACATTTTATTTCCAAATAAGTATTTGCTGTTCCTATGTTAAAATTATGGTAAAACCCACTTTTCGACAGAAATTATTGCGAGCTATTCAGATGTATATCCCACTCTGAGTTTGTGGAAAAAAATAGGCCAAATATGTGGACAAGTGCTTTTGTGCTGGACATACCGCAAGTTGGTGAGATCTTGCAGTCTATGAGAACGTACTGCTTGCGTTATCCAAATAATACCTTTAAAAATTGTTGCCATGGTGTACTGTCAGAGTATAAAAAGAGACGGTTTTCTATCTCGAAAAATATCTGATTTCAAGTATCTCTGAAAATATTCCAAATGCAAAAAAAGTTGCCTATAAAAAGAAGTTTCTTTCTTCAATATTTTCGTATTTTCCTCAGAAATCGAATGAAACACTAATGAAAAGGTATATGTTAATTTTTATGTACGTTTTTGCAAAATACAGTAGTTAAAACTTATTGTAAACAAGTTAGGGAAAAAATTGTAATTTTTGGATTTTATTATATGTTTTTCTGAAACTAAAAAAGATAGAAAGTTGAAATTGTACGTAAGTTCGGGTTGTTGTACTAAAAACATTTCTTGGGGTATTATTGATTTATTTAATAATTTTAGTCTTTATATAGATCCGCTTCTGGAAACATCTTTATTATCCTGACTCTAAAAAAGTACGCAATAAAAAGTTACATAAATGTAAACTACACAATTTAAAATGAACAAAAAATGTTATAAATATGAATGAATATTTAATATATATTTTTATTTATACCTATCTCTTTTTATAAAAAATTCGTTAAAAATAATAAATTATAATTAATTGATACATCATGTAATAATATTGTAAGAATGAATGAAATAATTATATTCAATACTTTTTATAGTCAAGTATTCGGGAAAGTTGTCTAGATTGGCCATCTGTCTGGATCCGTTCACGTTAATTTTCGTTCGCACTGCTCTTAAATGTGATACATGTATATATGAAATATATCAAAGTATACTATAAGTTTAGTCCCAAGTTTGTAACTCTTAAAAATATTATACTATGAACAAAATTTTGGAATAGATGTTCGTAAAATCACCTAATTAGTCCATTTTCGGTTGTCTGTCTGTCTTTCGATACGATACCTCAAAAACGAAAAGAGATATTAAGCTGAAATTAATGAAAGCGTGTTCAGGACGTAAAAAGTGATTAGGGATAGAACAAAAATTTAAATGTTCCTTATTAAAAAAAATAAATAACTTTTGTTTTAAACATTTTTTCGTAAACATCTCTGATTACTCGTGAGGGCGTAAATTATATTAAAACATTGTATGTACACAGATACTTATTGTATATTTTTTTAAATTTATAAGTTAAAAATATTATGTATGTGTTTGTCTGTTATAGCAAATTATCAACTATTCATGTCTATAGATTTTATTTCAACAATTAGCTCAGTCAATTGTTTGTTTGCACTTGTCATTATGAAAGATGAAACCAAACTTTTACAATTGTTTTAAACTTCGAAAAATACTCATGAAACAAGTGAAAACAAACAATTGACTGAGTTAATAGTTTAAATACCATGCATAGTCAGTGTTGATTTCTTTATCATATTACACATACAAACATGTGACACATACATAACTGATAATCAAGTATAGTACATATTATAAAATTTCCGCCTAATTGGCGCCCTCACGGGTAAACAGTGATATTTACGAAAAAAATGTTTCAAACAAAAGTTGTTTAATTTTTGATAAGGAACATTTTTTACATTTAAACTTTTGTTCTATCTCTAACGGTTTAAAAGATGGGTCCTACGGATCCAAGACCCAATTGACCTATGATGCTCATTTACGAACTTGACCTCACTTTTTACGTCGTGAGTACGCTGTAAAAATCTCGATATCTTTTTTCGTTTTTGAGTGATCGTGTCCACAGACGGACGGACGGACAGCGGGAAATGGACTAATTAGGTGATTTTATGAACACCTATGACAAAATTTTTTTCCTAGCATCATTATTTTTAAGCGTTACAAACTTGGGACTAAACTTAATATACTATGTATATTTCATATATGCATGGTATAAAAATAGAAATTATGAACTTATACTGATAAAAGTATAGATGAATTTGTTCTTGACGACCTTCCCATGTACAACTTTCTTCATGATATACATAAACACTACATTTAAAGAAAGTATGTCAATATTATTTTATTTTACTGATATTAGTGACGTTCCATTTATCTATCTACCGTTTTATATCTACTACTATCGTGTAAAATGTTGATACTTCTTCTTTTTTGTTGCAATAAAAACTTGCAAATTTTTATGTCTAGAACTCAATAAAGTAGTAAATAAATTTTTATATCCCATTTATATTATGTAATATTATCTGTTACACACTGTTATCTTTAAGAATAGTTATTGATGTTGTATAATGTCTGAAAGTATCGCTTTTTACCCGGAAAAATTATATCAACCCTGTTAAAAAGCGTAATGGTGGAAAGCATAGAAGCAGAGATCTCGTTCTTGACGACGGACTCGATCTGGCCTGGGATATTAGAGATAGAACAAAAGTTTAAATGTAAAAAATATTCCTTATTAAAAAATAAACAACATTTGTTTGAAACATTTTTTCGTAAACATCACTGTTTACTCGTGAGGGCGCAAATTATATAGTAAGTATTATATGGAAATATCAGTTATGTATGTGTGACCATGTAAGAGTGGCTATCTTTCTTTACTTACATGACGTAAAAAAACAATTGATTACGTAACCACCGCTGTCTATACATGGTATTTCAATAATTAACTCAGCCAATTGTTTTTTTTCACTTGTAATTTTTTTAATTAAATTAATTTTCCGTTGTAGTCGATTAAAAAATGAAATTAATACTTTAATAATCTGCATGATTATACAACAATTCTACTTACAATACTACTCGCTTGTGTATAACAATATGCCAAGGTCTTTTATGGGTAAGCCATTAGGCCTCCACAAGATGCCAATGTCCTTTTAAAATGACCCATCATGGTTCTACGGGTCATTGTCTATACAAATCATTTTACTTCTCTCAAATATACTGGTTGTAACCAGTTGAAAAATATTTTGTACTGATTTCTTTGTTTAATGATTTTGATTATTTCCATTGATTCCTTAAAGACACAATACATTTTACATAAAATAATAATTAATTTTGTAGTACATTATTTTCTTAAAGGATTTATTTTTTTCTTATTTAATTTAATCTCTTTTTACAGCTTTTTTAAAATCATAAACTATTCTGCCCCACCCTTTATTAAATGAAATGAATTTTTTGAGGCCTTTTCATTATGTCATAAGCGTAAGTACAGAGTTTATTTTTTCGTACTGGCAGCAATTAGTAGGACTAAGATAGAAGATATTTGTTATTCATTTTATCACATTGGTTATAAATCATTTAGTACGAAACAAATGTGAATCGTGATTTTAAAATGAAAAGCCCTATTGATAATAGTGAGTACATCGAGATCATGCTTATATATTATACTTTGAACGGTTTATTTATTATTAATATTTTAAGATTTTTGAAAGTTCTAAAATTCATATTAAATACGTGATATTTAAATAAACAATCTAGTTCGGATGTTTTCTTAAAATATTTTATATTTATTCAACCAATCATACAAACATTAAAAGATGTATTTTATTTTGTACTTATAAATACTATTTTTAAAATACATATGGTTTTATCATAACTAGACATACTGCGGTGTTTGTTAACCATTTTTTTTTTTTTTTTTTTTTGTATTAGATCCAAAGAGTTAGTAAAGTACAAAAAATAATAATGTCTTTTTGTTGATAAATATTACACAAAATCAGATAAATTCAAATGTCTCTCTTAAGCGGGAGTGAATTTTTTTAAAGAAAACTCCAAAAAATTGGAAAATTTATTGTCTGCAATTTGGATAGAAACTCATTTTGTAATGTAATTTTTGATTCAAAATAAACAAAAACCAAACTCTTTGACGTTTGGATGAGTAGTTTCTGAGATATCGACTAAAATCATACACGAGAAATGATATGTCAGAGATACTGACATTTACCATTCATTGATTTATTTTGTGTAATTATATCTCCCAAAATATAAACATTCAGCTTATTTGATACAGAATCTCTCCGAAAACCTACGAGATTTTTGACTATATCTTAAAAAATACTCAGTCTATCGTTAAATGAGCACAATTTTTGAATTTTTGTCCTCAAAATTACCGCATGCTTCAAGTTTCATCAAATTTCGAAACATAATTTTTTTGGGTGTTTTTCTCGATATCTTAAAGGGGAGTTTAAGAAAACTGCAAAAACTGTAAAACATTTTTGTCTACAATTTTAGTAATTTTAAGCCCAAAAAATCGGATCCAGTTGATATCTCAGTTTATCGTTTTTTCAAGTATACAAACGGTCCAGTTTCAGTAACAAAATCAGCGAAACATAGTAAAAATAAAAAGTGAAACATGGAAAGTATAAGGTTATTAATAACTCAAAAGGAGCTCATGAAAGTTTCAAATTGTTTTCTCCTAGAAATTTTCTAGAATCGCACTTACAGTATCAGAAAATAGCTCCGAAACATTGAAAAATTTAGGCATAGTGTGCTACATTCGATACATATAAAAATTAAGGGAATAAAAATTTGGAGAGTACTCATTGAGCATTTGTTTAATCCTTACTTTTCCTATCAGGGTTATTCCAGGTAGAGGCACATGCCGCAAAAAAACGATTTTAAAAGTAAGTTAAATCGATTTATATTGAACGAAACGTCCTAATGCGATTGCTATGTTAGCATCTTTGTTTTATGTCACAAAGATGAAAGGTTAGGTTTTACCAAGAAACCTTACCCTTTCTGCTAGACCTACAGTATATTAAAATTGATTGACTTGAAAAGGAGGATAATAAATTGATCCCTTATTTAAACTAGATTTCCTAATCATATTCAACAATAGTAGCAGTAACATCCAGCAACTTAATTGATATAATTTTCTCAACTATAAACATTGTTAAATTGAGTGTTTATAAAAGGTATTTGTTTACATTTGAATACGGACTAAGTGGATTTTGTATGTAAGTCAGTCATATCTTTTAGGGTAATTATTGTTAATATCCTGTAACACATTAAGAAGCCATTAAAAGTATAAGAATTTATCTATAGGTATTTACATACTATGGGTATTTACACACCGAAATACTTGTTTGATTAATTATTTATGTATTACAGTTTTGTAGTTTAGTACTTAAAGAAAAATTTGTTGCGTTAAGTTATATCTCCTCCTTGAAGAATTAAAAAATAAAAATTAAAATAAAAATTTCTTTTGAATACCACGTTTTCTTAACTGGCTAAAAATTATAAAATCGTTAAATTTTTTGAGTTAATTTAGGTACTTACATGAATGTTTTATTAAAATGGTTTTATAATTTGTTAAAAGAATGGGAATTTAAGTTTGTAAAATTTTTATCCTTTTTAAAAATTTAAGAAAAGAGTGAACCTAACGTAATAACGATGCCCTGGTAGACAAAAGAATATAGCATTGAAAACGGGTCAATTGTCGATTTTGTGAGCAGTAAGACGGATCAAAAGTGATGAGGGGTAAAATTTGGAAAAATTGGGAAAACTTGGAAATGAATATTGATGGAAATAAGTTTAATTTTGTTATTTGGGAGTTTTTGGGGCTGCTGAACGTGAATATCACAACGAAAATGTACCCCAAAGTACCTGGTGCCAGCATGGGCAGTATACCTACCTACACCTAGCTTCTTGATTTTATGTGCATGTCTATTTTTCGACTTTAAAGTTTTTAAAATTTGTATTCAAGTATTAAATTTTTCATTGTAGCATCAAATTCCAATTAAAATGTTTTAAAGCGAATAAACGGGTGTTGATTCACACACTTAAAACTTACCATGATGTAGTGTAGTAAGTGATTGTTGGTATGCTGTACACAGCTGTGAACATTACACATTCACACAATTTGATATACTTTCTTGTTCAAGTTGTTACCATATGGTCGTGGTATTTGAAAATGAAAAGTATTATAAATGAATCATCTGCATACAAATTTAAATAATCTTTTTTAGTTTATGTTTTTAAGAAAATAATTTATTTAGTTTATATTTGTTTAACTTTGGCATGCGTTTAATTTTATTATTAAAAATTATTTAACAAGCTGGTTACTTGAAGATGCTGCTGTCTTCGTGGCTTTAAGGAGTTATATCCAGTTGCGAGCGCAAAAAATTCGTTTTTTATGAGTTTTGTTTTTTGAAAGGTCATTCATTTTCTTTTTAGAGGGTTTTGTCAGCCTAATCTTTGTATCCCAGATCTAATCTCCCAATCTTTAAAATGCGCTAGACCAAATCTTGAAATGAACCGAAAATATTGTTTTAATAATTCACAATTTGGAATTTAAAAACTAAATAATTTTTTTTCTTTATTTTCAGGTATGTATATCACGCTATTGTTTACTCCAGATTGAAATTGCTAAACTATGGTAAGAATACGTACTGGTAAGGTCGTTAAGGTCAGCCATACTTTTGATTTATGTACTTAACTTTAGTTTAAGAAAGTATGGGGAACAGGAATATTTTCAAAATTGGTATTCAGATGTAATCAAGATATAATGTTTGATTACTTCAGTTAAATATTTAAATTTTAGCTGGTGTCTCTAGGGATCTAACTGATTAAAGGGCGTAAGTTATTTAAATATCGAGGATTTAATGTTTGAAATTATTTCTGTTATAGGTATATGTTATATACCTATTATATATATATTTCCATTCGTTAGAGTTTAATTAAAAGTTAGTATTTGTTAATATAAATAATCACTATATATATATATATATATAAAGTTCAATAGTTTTCTCTTGTTTATCTTATTATTGGATTAACCAAATTAATATCAAAAATTTTAACCTTGTTTTCTAACTTGTTTACCGACTGATTTTAAATTCGATTGCATTGCAAAAAAATACTAGTTATCTTCTTGGGCCAAGAAAATACGTTCTTAACATTTAGCAAGTAAATAATTTTTGTTTCCCACGTATTTAAATTACTTGCATACAGATTAATACTTGTTGGGAAAATTTATCCCGTTGCGATAACGCATCTTCATATTACAAGTATTTCATTTCTTTAATTTATTATGTGCTTCAAATATGATTTTTGTCTCCTATTTTGTGAACTCTACAGTTGCGGACTAAAAGTTATGTAAGTACTTTTGTGATTCAATTCCATTCTATCATTTTAAAAAACATAAAACATAGTTAAAATTTTCAAAAAACAATTTTAATGTTTGTATTATCCAAGTTACCTCTTCTTCATGTTACCTCGAATAAGCGAAGTTTTACTGTAAAGTTTATTAGTATATTTAATATTAACTAATATTATTAATTATATCATTTATTTGATACCTAGTCCCGGCAAATTATCAATTGATTATAAGTGTAATTTATTTAAATTCTATTATTTATTTAAATTCTAAGCAAGCATTTTGTTGCTTGTAAACCCTCAACAAAGCCTTTTTTAATCTTATTGCAGCCTTTTTTTTCCCTAAAAAATGAAGCAATTAGAGCATTTTTAGACTATATTTGTGTCTAAAAAAAGTATTTAAAAACTTTCAGACTTAAAACATTCTTGGTATACTTATACAAAATTTATTGTTTTTGTTTCATGCCATTAAAAAAATATTTGAACTACATATTCATATAATTTTATTTCAATTTTTACTCATGTTTTGTTGTTACTTCCCAGTATAGAAATTTATTGTAATGGGTCCGATTTTCGAAATCGAAATTTTCAAGATATCTTTACGTTTCATGGTTAGGTCAAGGCTTAAACACCAATGCTGAGAAGAAGTATATATATGTGTGTGTAACAGAAATATAATTCGAAAATAATTTTATAACATTTCATAACGAACGACTAAACGATTCGGTTGAGTCGTTTCGAGTCGGGTGGTTTTTTTTAAATTTCTTTCCTGATCGCTAACCTGCGGACAACAAAATAATATCGGCTTCATTGAGGTGTCGATCGAAGAGTATTAACGGCAATATGGCCCGAAAAGAATTTCATAAATTTAAATAGTTATTCTTGTGGACAGCAAGTAACCAAATGTCTAATTTGCTTGGCCTAAACCAACAGATACTGTTTCTGATCTTATAATCTTTATTTATTAAACGCAGTATAAATAATAATAATAATATAATATGTATTTATTTTATTTTGAACAGCAATTGTATACTTTTAAGTAGATTAATAATATTATGTATCTAATTATTTTTTTAATTTTATTAAAATCAATTTAATGTAAACTGATATTTTAATAATATTATGTTGTATTTATACATTAATTGTGTACGCGGCTTCGCTGCGTAATTTACAAAATCCTTGATTCGTTAGTTTTTTTTTAATTAAAACTTCTTTAGTTGCTACTTATGGGTTTTCTTTGGAGTAAATTTTAGATGTTATTTTTTAATGTTTAACATCGAACAGGAAAATGTTTGCTTTTGGAAGTGCTTAGATCATACGCACATAAAGAACACCCCGGACTATTTTTACCTTGTTTAAGTACCATTTCACTCTTGCAGTGTTTTTAAGAGAAGAAGATAAATATTTGGAACTCGACATTTTTTCTTACGTAAGAATTGGTTCTACCTCCCTCTCTCCTCATATTACGTGCGCGTCTTCATGCGCAAACGAGAATCAACTTTATATTTTGTAGCAGACTATTGTTATTTGTCGAAAAAAAAAATTAACTTCTGTTTAACATTTTTTCAAGTATTTTCAGATTAAAAAGTTCTCATCAAAAATTTTTAACCTTATTATTTTACATTTTTATTTTTTAACCCTCGAAATAAAAAAAGGGGTGTAATAAGTTGGACCGCTATGTGTGTGTGTCTGTCTGTGGCATCGTAGCGCTTAAACAAAGGAATCGATTTTAATTTTTTTGGTTTCATTTGAATGAATGAATTTTTCAGGCAATAGTTTTTTTCCGGCAACGAACAAGAATAAGCTAAAACTAGTTCCATCAATAAAATTGACCCCTGCTTGATCGTCAATACGTTCTTGTATAAGAAAACAAAATATTATATTTTCGTTCTCTCCAAACATATCTGAATGGAAAATTTTTTTTAAATCACTTTTTATATTGTTATTAATAAACATCATGTAAATTGATATTGTGTTGTTTATAATAAATGATTACGTTCAATTAATAATAATATTCTGTAAGCATAAATCCGGCTTCTATTTTATCATAATATTGTACATTATTAAAAATAATGTTTTGTTTTTGTATGATGTTGATTAAATGTACTCACGATAAAACATAATTTTAATGTTCAACATTGCTTTTTAATATTCTCTCTACGTTTCTTAATGTATTCACAAGGTGATAGAATAATAGTATCCTAAATTTAGTAAGGAGGTAATTGAGGGTTTTATTTGCTAAAAGATTAAGAACTGTTAATACCATTATGAAGAAAACATGATGAAACCACTGAAAATCTGTTAATAATTACGAAATGAAATATAAACACAAGTGAAATTTACAAAATTTAAAAAACCCCCAACAAATGCGATTTAATTCTTGTAAACCGATTTTTTGAAACTTATTGTTAGCTATAAAATCAAGTCGGTTCACTCGTTTAAGAGCTACGATGTCACTGAGAAACACGCGGATGCACAGATAAACTCAAACTTATAACACTCCTTCTTTAATTAATTTTAAAGTGAAGGTCATGGCCATAAGATGAGATGAAAAGGATACTTAGAGAGCTATCATTTTCTGGGACCAATTTTTGGAAATATTTTAATTGAAATCGATATATTTGAGTTGACTTCGTTCTTTTGAATTATTGTTTTGAATTACCTAATTATTTTACCATTTCACTTTTCGAAATTAATTATGCCAGGTTTATTTGACCATTTTCAAACTGAATTGATTTTGAAGATCATTGCCAATTTTTTAGTTTTTTTCGACTATGTAACCCTAAGCTCGTACTTGAAACATAGCTAAGAACACTCTCCGTTAAATAAACTTTCAAATGAAACCGAAAAAAAAAATCGGTTCATCCGTTTAGGTGCTACGCTGACACAAACAGGCAGACACACATTTTGTGCTAGTATCTCTAAGTCTAATAATATAATACAAAAACAATTATAATATTGGCATGCTATTTTCCCACGTATTATTATTATCAATGCGATGCCCTTGAAACACCTTGTGAATACAATGTACTATTTCAATTCATTAATTTAACCAATAACGATTTTTTTACTAAATTGATTCTTAGTCAAGTTTGTTTTTTTGTTCAAAAAATTTTTTAAGTTAGAGGAAAGCAGTAGTTAGAGAAATTCCTCGTCAAGGTAAATGAGTTCTGAGATTTGTACAGAGAAAGAATAAGTTCGATGGCGGTCACAAAAAGGGTTTAAAGAAGAAGTTGAAATACAATTTTTGAAATTTGTGATTTAATATTTGAAGTTGAAGTTGAAATTTATATCATTTATTAGACATAGCTTAATTTTAAATTTTAAATAATCTTGATAAACATTTTAAATTTTTCAAATATGTATTTTATGTTGCTCTAGATAAATTTGTTTTTGTTCCAAAAATTTCTTTTGTAAAAATTTTGTTTAAAAAAATTAAGATTTTAAGAAACGTCCCCAAAAGTACTTTTTTGCTTTAGATATACTCTTTGATTAATTTAAATTTATCATTTGTAGTTTCGGAAAATTTCCAAAAAATGATACGCACTGGATATTAAAACTGCGCTTAAACTCCTTACAAAAAAAACACACACAAAAATTTTAATAGGGTTTTAAAATGTTAATGTGTGTTCCTATATGGCAAACTAAAGACCAAACGCCTAGGCCGATTTTAATGATTCAGACGTCAAGCGATTTGTGTCAACCTTGCGAGTGCTACTGAAGATGGCAGCAATTTTTAATGCATTAAGTTTAATTAATGAGTGTTTTTCAATAATTTTTTGACATTTTCTATAACATTAACATGTAAAGAATTGCAAATTAGTCATATTAGCCTCTTTTATTGTCAAAATTTTTCATTGGAAGCGCTGGCATCGATTTTATTGGCCCTACCATGACTACGCACACAACGAATTCAAAAAATATACTGTTTTAATTGAATTACCAGAATTTAATGCGTGAGTAGGTACGTATTATGTATTCATTCTGGTCCAATTACTTTTTTATTTATTTAAAAAACAAAAATTGTTAAGAATTATTCAATATGCATTATTCATGTACCGTCGTACCGTTACCCATCTAACGGGTATAGTATATCCCGATATGATATACAGGTTTGAAGGATATACTTCAACTATTTTGTATAAATTAATTGATGGTTTTACAAATACCAGTAAAGCCTAGTACGTTCTCTAAAACCTATCAATGGTGTAGACATGTGGTAGTTAGTACCCATCTAGTTGTACCAGGAATAAATTTATTCAAATATGTGAGCTATAAATATAAAATATGAATATATTTCATGAAATTATCAATGAATGAATTTATTATTATGCCATGAAAGATTTTAACAATTTTATTATCTTTCTAAAATTTTAACACCACGATTTTTTTTAAACTGGTAATAGTCACACAAAATTAGATGAAATTTCATGATTTACTGACCTTTACTAACCTATGCCAATTTTTAGCTTTTTAACTGTAAAATAAAAATTTTCATATGCGCAAAAAAAAGGGTAATTTCGGAGAAATTAACTATTTTACACAATTTTTTACAATTTACTCGAAAACTATGCATTTTAGAGGAAAAATTACTTTCCAAAGTTATCGAAAATTAAATTTCTGATCGATTCGTATATAAAAAACTTTTCTTATCTTCATATAATCTGAAAAATCTACATTTTTTCTCTTTTCATCAATATACATTTTTCCGTGTTTTTGGTAGTTTAAATTTTTTTTCAAAACTGTGCAAATTTTAGCGAAAAATATTTTCAATAAACGTTGTTAAGCCTAAAATTTTCAACCGATCTGTATATTTCGAATGCTCCCAATCTTTTGCATTTTCGGAAAAATTGATATTTAACAACAGTAATTTACTTTTACTTTTAGGCAATCTGATTACAGATTTGAGAAACAAATTACATACTGAAAATTAAATCTTACTATTATTTTGCTAACTGGTTTTTTCTGAATAGTACATTTTTATACCGCGATTTTTTGTCATTAGCCAACACGATAAGCTTTGAAATGAGGGTTAAATTATGGAAATTGGTAAAGGAATAAGGAAGATCTTGCGATGTGACAGAAAGCAGTCGAGAGAAATAATATTTAAAATTTTTGAACTTTAGCCATTAATTGCAAGTAAACAGATGTACTAAGCGACTTCGATCTTGTCTCATTTATTAGAAAATTGACTCAGAAAGCAAGAAAACGGTGCAGTAGAAAAGATAAGGCAAAATATTTTAAGAAGTAGATTTATCCTCAAAAAATTCTATTAAGATAATTTATCAAAAATAAAAATGTATAGGTATTCATTAACTTCTAGTCGCCCTATTAGCTCAGTTGGTTAAGGCGTAACCAAGGCGTTCGCGGTATGCTTAGGGTAGCGGGTGCGATTTTCGCCGTCGCAACAAAACTAAGTTAATTAATATTTGTGATGGGCTGGTGTAGTGCATGGTATATGCATGAATGAGGTGCACTCTGCCTCTGAAATTGAGGAGCTGATAAATGAAATTATCAGCGGAAAGGTGGTAAAACACGTATATGGTACAATGGGCTCTATACCCTAAGTGTGTCCTTCGTGGACAGCCAATATAACCTTACCTATCCTAATTAACTTATATTTTTCCTACCTTTTAATTTTCGAAATAATTTTAATAGCTGCACATGGTTTTACTGACAGACCGTATGTAGGCCTGTGTACGTTATTAATTCACAAAGGAATAAAAATATTAATAAATTGAAGTAGATATAGTTTCCCGTAATATTTCCTTGCATAGAAAAATAATCGCATTTTCTCTAGAATTATTATGTATGTTGGTAATATAATTTTAACTAGAAATAATAACATCACATACAGTGATTTTCATTTTTGTTCTACGATATTTTTATAATAAAAATATTATACTATACGTAGTCTAAGCTTCTGCGTACGTTGAATTCAATTTAAAGAAACCGCACGTTGCTTATATTACTTTATCCTACATGTAGTATGGATGCAATAATGTTCAATAAAAATGAAACAATCTCAGTCAAGGATGATTAAGATTTGAAGTTTGAATTACGAAGTATTTATGAAACTTAATCGAAATCATATCTATCGCAGTGGCAGTCTCTTCACAAACTACTTTACGTAATTTTGAATATTTGATTGAAATAAATATGCATTAAACTATCATTTGGTCTACATTCAAGAAGTTAATACAAAATTGAAAGATCATCAAAGTTGAAAATAAGATAAAAAGAATTTCAACCCTAAATCTACTCCGCTCTTTCATCCCTTATATGGATGGAGACACTTGGTTTTTGTTTACTTTATATTAAAGACTTTTTTCTTTTTTTTTTTAAATTTGTTTTCATTCAGTCTATGTGAAAATTATCATAAACTTTCAATATATGTCGTTTTTTGAGATTCCTCCATAAGAGCCAATGTATTTTATATCGATTTTCAATAACTTTTTTCTTAAAAATTTACATGGATACCTATGCTGAAATTTTAACCACATATTCTTTGTCTTTTAGTAAAAGAATGCCTATAAAAAAATTTTGAGCCTTTAAATCAAACATTGTTGTCATGCTCATACATTCTTAATACTTTGATATCTCCGTAAGTATTAAAATTAGGGAAATGTTTATTGGATTTAAAAGTTTAATGTGATAAATATTAATTGACAAGTGTTTAAAATTACAACCGATAATTGACGAAGCCTTGTAAATAGTGCATTGAATTCAAAAACTGCAAAGAAAACTTTTTCTGTCTGCCTTTATCTGGTATTTCTCTGTCTGTCATTAACCTATAAATTTGAAATTTAATATAAACAGATAACAGTTTTGTCTAGAACTTTTTATAGCGTCATATTTTTGGTATTTCTTTGTACAAAATATATGAGGTAAAATTAAATTATTATTTGTCCCTGTATTTTCTAAAGTAATAAAGCTAGCTTTTTTTGCTTCTTTTATCAGTAAATATCAGTAAGAGTTTATAGTTACTAATATCTCTACAAATGATCATCCCCTATTTAATATAATGTGGATATAAGCTGGTTTGCATTTTGTTTTTATTTCCCACAAATCCACCCTTGTGAATTAATTTACAATTGTTTCGTGCTTCGATAAAAAAAATATTTTTCAAATTAAATAGCACACATACAGAGTGTCCCAAGCTATAACCAACCGCAGGACTTCATTAAATAGCGGATAACGTCAATTAATAATAATTGCTTTATAAGCAGGAATGCGTACTTTTCTAGATACAGGATGTTTTAAGAAAAGTAAGGTTGCTTAGAAAAATTGGAAACTTGGTACACAATACCTGAAGCATGTGGAATTGCATAACGTAACAGGTATGACAGAAATAGTTATGGCGGGCGAATCAATACAGTATGGAGATCAAGCCCAACCTGATTGGTTATATCCACAATACTTCTAATAGTTAGCCCTATTCAATAAGGTAATATTACTTATGCTAACATAGATACACATGTATCTGCGTGTCCATACTAGCATTGTAGTAAAGGCCATGTATTTCTTACCATGTACTTCGACAGAGTAGGCAAACAATGACATCAGTTATGTCAAATTAAACTCCGAACCTATAACTTCTTCGGCTAACGCATTACCGTATTGTATGAGGGGAGATTGACTTGAGTTTATTGTTGAGTTATCCCTAATATTGCTGGTGATTGAGATTTTTGTTATGAAAAATTTTACTGAAAATTCAGGTTTTTTCTTGAGCCTGGCGAAAATTTTATAAATTAAAATGTATCGCAGAAAAAATTCAAATAAAAATCGTATTAATATCTTTCTAACAATCAATTTCATTTCTAAAATATATGTTACATATTTTGGTTTTATTTCAAGAAGAAATTTGGATATAAATTTAATTTAAATGCAAATTTATTCAATTACAATAGGAATCAATAAAAACATCATACCTCCCATTATAATAAAAAATTATTAAAAATAAATTGCAAATATGTTGTTACTTCTACATTCAAAGTAGAAAGATATCAGTAATATAAAGGTAATTGCATTCGACGTTGAAAATCGAAGGATCTTTCTGAAATAAAAGTTGTGTTTTCAATGGATATAAAAATAATCTAATATAAAAAATTGGCAGTACATTGTCGGTGTGGTACTGAAGTAGTGTGAGTGCGACCCCTGTAGTCTACACGACTAACTTCCCAGAGGGGGAAAAAACATTAAAAAAAAGGTCTTGTTAGCCTATATAGATTATTCTTTGAACATGTACTGCAGCTTATGCTGGAACGATCATTATCTCCATAGATAAGTGATTTGTTTTATCCCCTTTTCAGATTCAGTTTTTTTTTTACCATTAAAAAACGGCTCAACTAATTCTGCTGAAAACTCTTCCAGTTCTTAAATACGCGCCGCATAAGCTCAGTGACGTGTTAATGTCATAACTGGTTCGCGAAATAATGAGGCGAAAGAATCCGAACGAACATACACACATACGTACACACACACACACAAACACGCAGACATCACATTGCAAAGGTTTGATTCAAAATTGGCCCCATTGCATTAACTTCCTCTGGGAAGTTAATGAACGCCACACCATTTTTATTTACGTGTAACGTTTATAATGTTTTCATACTTTTTAGAGCGTGATTTTGTAGAGCGGGGCTTTAGTTCTTGAAATTTAAAGCATGGTTAACGATGCCCCTATTAACCGTTATAAAAACTAAAAAAAGGTGTCTAACAATCTCCGGTGTGTTTTAAGCATGTGTCTATACTCCCGTTATAAATAACCCATAATAACGTGTATCGTATTTTTTTTTTTTTTTTTTTTTTTTTAACCTCAGAACTTTCGACTGGGTGAACCGATTTTGATGATTCTTTATCTATTTGAAAGCTGGTGCTTCCCGTGTGATCTCATTTCATTTTGGTCCAGTTCTGACAACGGCATCCATGAGAAAATCATAAAAGTCTTAAATTTGCATTAAGAATGCACGTACAAGAGGACGAATAACTCAATATCACGCCAACCGATTTCGATGATAATTTTTCAATATTAAAGTAGGTGGTCTACCTACCTTATAAATCTGTATATAGACGTGCTAGTGTGTTCTTCATTCCAGATTTTCATAAATTGAAATAATATTGAATTCATTTATTCTAATTTTGATCAATTAAACTGTCATTTGATAAAATCTAGTTCATACTAGATTTGATATTTTGTGTTATATAATAATAATAATAATAATAATATAATAATGCATACATAATAGATCATATAAGATTGCTATTATATTCTTTAATTAATTATTAATTATTTCAAATGATTGTTTTTGATGTATTGTGTGGATGTATAAAATCTATAAACACACGAACATTTTAAATGATTCAATTATATTGATTGTCAAAAATTAATTAATTTTGTATTTTATACATACTCTACTCCGTAAAAGCATTTTTAAAATAAGATATTTAATTATTAAAGGTTAGAATATAAACATTTCGATTTTGAGTTTTCATTTCAAAAATTGACCCGGAAATATTCTTCTTAAGCATCCATAAATCTATTATATGCCTAGTTTTCGCCTTATAACTGAATAAGAACCGCTTGCCTCAAGAAAATTAATGCATTCCAAAAGAATTTCAATTCAAATGTTTCATTTCAATTATCTGAGTTCCTACGATTTTTCCATCAAATTAAAAAATGACTTTATTTTATTTTCCCTTGGTTGTAGATTTATTTTTCATAAAACGGTGTAAATTTACATTTTTTCCTTTAGGGGGGGGGGTCAAGTTTTGGACGTTGGTCATATTATTTAAAAAAGGGTTCACGCTATCCAAGAAATTTCCATGGATAAGCTGGAAAATTATTGCCTAAAAAATTATGTGGAAATCTTGTTGGTAATAACCACTGCACAGAACCATGATGAAAGATGTTGTCTTTCTCTCTCTCTCGGTCGAATATTTTATGAACAATCTTGTTTTATTCTACAAGAACTAACATTACCAATTGCAAAAAGTTGCAATAAGAACCATTTTCTATAATCGATCATAAAAAAAGCAGCATCGTTCGCAAAGCTTTGGCATTTCCAATTTCGTCTGAAGTATGCATATGTATTCTAGGATATGGCACGTAAAAAAATCCATGAACTCTAGGTTTCTCCTGGGTGGTAAATAAGAGTCGATGTTCAGCAATTTTTCATAGAACATGTAGATATATGGCAGAGCGGCCATTTTCGCAATGAAGGGGAAGGAGGAAATAAAATTAGTAAAAATTGACAAAAAACTTTTGCCACTTAACAAATAAGCTCCCTATTGGTCGCACAAACGATACATACTGCTGGCAGAAATAACCCCTCTCTCTACTCCCAAACGCTCGAAAAAGAGTAACATGATGTGGTAGGTATTCATCGGGAAGAGTAGGGAAAATATCTCTGCCAGCATTACGTAAAACATTTTTCCGGCCGTGTGGGAACATATTTAGTAAGGAGCAGAACCTTTTTTCAATTTTTAAGCATTTTTTTCCCTCCTTCCACTCTTTCTTGAAAATGACCACCCTGCCAAGTATATGTCCTATGAGAGAAAATGTTCCAAATTTTTTTACATTCCAAATCTTAGAATAATGTTTCATCTTTAATAATCATGAAGCCGAGCGGCAATAAAAATTTGACAAATCTGCAATTATTATGTTATTTTAATTTTTTCAACGATAATATTTTTGATAAACTTCTAAGAATGAAAACTTTTTTAAACTTTTAAAACATCGCAGTTACATCAGCTTTTATCACTATTATCACTAAGAATGATTTAATATTCTAATGGAATTCACTGATATTGCATTCAACGAGTAGACAAATATTATTTGTTTATTTAAATTTTTATTATGACTACATAAATTTAAATATTATGACGTTAAATGTATTTGAAATGAAGAAATTATCAAGGTAATTAAAGAATCTTACAAATAACTCATATTACTTTATGTATCATTAAAATAAAAGTACAATGTAATTCATTTTTTGAAATAACACTTCATTACTCTTATTTAATTTCCAAAAAAACCTATTTTAATGTTAAGGTAGTACTATCGGTAATAGACTTTGCATTCAGAATTTAACGAAACTTGGCTTAGTTGTCCATTATTATATCATAATTAACCAGTTAAATTTTTAGGGGCCTTGAGAGAACGGAACATCTGAACGTCCAGTTTTGTGAAATAAAATAAAATCTGTGATTTCCCATAAGGATCAATGTTAAAATATGTTTGAAATATCATTTTTTTAACTGGTTAAATATGATATAATAATAGACAACTATGCCAAGTTTCTTAAACCCTGAATGCAAAGTCTATTACCGATAGTACCTTAATTATATCATTTAGTTACATTACGAAATACGTAATGTTAATCAAAATACCCTTAAAGTCATTTAGAACAGTTAAAATTAGGGGTCGATGTAATTTAAAACTAAAAGTCCTTTGGTATTAGTTGGATAGAAAGGATCCCGCATATTTAACATTGGATTTGGCTTTTTGGTTAAAATTTCTTGAAACTCCAGGTACAGGACGATATTGTCCAAACAAAATTCTCTAAAGCTCCTCGTTTACAGCTCTTAAAAGATAATAAATTATTTTAAAAACCCCCCAGTCACAAATCTGATTTGACCCCTTTTTTTCGAAATTATCTTCATCGACTAAATAATATTCAATTTAAGTAATTAAGTTAATTTTTTATTTTTCAGGTATGTATCCCGTTAATAATTCAAATCCATTTCGAAATAATTATGGTAAGAATAATAAGTAGAAAAGCAAATCATTCCTAATACTCCTTAGAGAGCGGGCTTATTATGGTTGGAAAAGCACATTAATCCGAAGGGTATCGAACTATTAGGCGAGGTAATCAGAAAAATAAACCGGAAATTTTTATAGAACCGGAGTACTGTTGGATTACGAGTTGAGTTTTTTCGGTCTATTTTTTCCTAAATTTATTAGGCGAATATAAGTTTTTAGGGTTGGTATAGTTGAGAGATTTTGAAAAACAATCCATGACAACCTTCGTATTCGAATCTTCATGTTAAAAAATGAATTGAGAATTTATTTTTTCTCAATTTTTTGCATTAAAGCATACTTTCTTCTCAAAAGGACATTTTCATTTTTCCTAAATATTTTGGACTTCTCGAATTCATAATCTGATAAATATGAGATTTTTAAGTACATTTTCTTGATTTGATACTAAATTTAAATAAACTAAAAAATGCAAAACTAATTTTTCTAGAGTTTTGCGTTTAGACCTGCAATGTTATAAAACAGGAATGTTAAATTTCTGGGCAGTTTTCGCTCACAATGTGTAAGAAATGTGAATGATCTTAATCAAAGCATAAATTTTATATAACTCAATTATCGAACAACCGCCAGACTTTAGTAATGCTGACGGATTGACTATTTTTAACAAATCATACAGTACCAAGAACTGGATCTTAGTCTCTTACAGTCTACAATGTCTTTTTATAATAAATGGAATGTTAAAAAACTTCAAAGAAATAATAAAACTATTTTATTTCACTGACATACCACATCCTATCTATGGAAACTAATGAAACCATGAAATTACACATCACATTACAACTACAGTAGCTCAGTAGCTGTAACCAACGCGACGCTAACGCTTAAGATGATGTTGCTAGATGATAATAGAGAGTGAGAGATGACGTTTTTGTGAGCATAACACATCACATACACGTAAAGTAGTATCTTCCAGTCTAGCTAGTTGATGGTTTTATGTGTAGTATTAAATAACGTATGAAATAGTTTTTTGTATGTGCTTCGTTCGCCTTCTTCACAGAATTCAGATTGCATTCCTTTTCAAGTTTATTATTATACTTATTACGGGCAGTTTGAATATAATGATGGTGCAATTATACCTTTAGTTTTGAGACTTATTCGTCATACCATATTAGAAAACGTTTCATAGAATATTTTTTTATGCCCATATACCGATTTTCATGACAAAATTCGCATTTTTAATTTTTTCATTATTTTGATTAACACTCATAATTATTACAACTTTATTGAAATATTTGAATACATAACACTATTAAATTATCAATTTGTCCAGTTTTTACATTCCATAGCACACTATTTTTAAAATTAAAAAATAAACTTTTAAACTAGTGAGCTATGGAATGTAAAAACTGGACAAATTGATAATTTTATATTGTTATGTATTCAAGTATTTCAATAAACTTGTAATAATTTTGAGTAAAAACTAAAATAATCAAAAAATTAAAAATGCGAATTTTGTCATGAAGCAACTTTTTCTTATAGTTTTTTTGATATCTCTAACCATCTCTGACGCTAGGCAAAATTTTAAGAATCGACCCTATTTGTCAATTTGTAGTAGGCTGAATTTAAAGTTCAAATTTTGGTTAAGTATCTTTCAAAATGTGTTCCGCCACTCTGTATGACTATGCAAAATTTTAAATCGACATTCCTATAAATAACGAAAATATGAGGATGTCTTCATCTTAAATGCGATACACTGTATAAATAAAACTTCAATATTTTAGGAACTCGTTTTATATTGGAATGGAAATACATCATTTTTATGTAATAGATATAATGGTTTTTGTTATGAATTCTATAGTATTAAGTTGTTCTACGTATACATTCCAAATAAATATTCTTTTTATTGCTTGGAGCAATCGATGACAATTTACTGTTGGAAAAATATTTTTTTATGCGTACATAGAATAGTAATAATAAAACATTCCATCAGCTAACAATATATTTACGTTATCTAATAAAAATTTTCATAAGAAAATTGTGAGAGAAAACGTGAGTGAGATTATAGATAAAATCTCTTAGGCGTTGTCTTTGATCAATAAAGTACGATCAAGATAACTTTACTGTTTTTTTTACCTTACAACATTTTTTGAAAAATTCTCAAAGTCTTTGAAAAGTTTTCTAAGTTACAATTCGAAAAAAAAAATTTTATTTTTTCTTCCTGTACAGAAATTTATGCAACCAAACGGAGCGAATCAAATTCAATCCAATCATTTCATTCTATGAGAATTTTTTCTTAACAAGTGAAAACAAACAATTGACTGAGTTGATTGTTGAAATACCATGTATAGACAGTTTTGATTACTCTATCACAATTAAACATACATACATGTCACACATATATAACTGATATTCCCATATAATACATACTATACAATTTACGCCTAATTTGCGCCCTCACGGGTAAACAGTGATGTTTACAAATAAATGTTTAAAATATTAGTTTTTTATTTTTTTATAAGGAATATTTTTTACATTTAAACTTTTGTTCTATCTCTAAGGGTTTCTGTATGTTGCTCATTTACGAACTCGACCTCACTTTTTTTTTCTGTAAAAATTTCAGCTTGATATCTTTTTTCGTTTTTCAAATATCGTGTCCACAGACAGACAGACAACCGGAGATGGACTAATTAAGTGATTTTATGAACACCTATACCAAAATTTTGTTCATAGCATCAATATTTTAAAGCGTTACAAACTTAGGACTAAACTTAATATACTATGTATATTTCATATATACATAAAAAATAATAGATTTAGCGTAGTCTAAATCTTCCCGAAATTATAAGCAAATTTTTCTACATAGATCTTCTGAATCCTAAAAAAGGCCTTCGGCAAGATTACATTTGGGTAGCTTATTTTAACTAAGTTAGAAGTTTCAGACCCTCTTGTCAAGACCGTGTCTTAACAATTTTTTTCTACGAAAAATTTTAATAGTGCCAGAAGTTTAAAGTTTAATATTCATTGTAGAAGTTATTCAAATAAATGTGAAATAAACCCCAAGTACCTTCTTACAAAAAATGGGTCTATAAACTTGTTATTTACCAACTTGGCAAATTTTTTTCATATCACGTTTGCCCTAGAAACAAAATAAAACCACGATGAAGGAAAAATTTAAATGTTCAAAAACTTATTGATCTCATTCCTCTTATTTCACTGTTATGTTTTATTTTTGGGAGGATCTCATCCCTTTTTTCTTAGCAGCTTTATGAGTGGGACGCTATTAACTTTTTTAATTATTTGGCAGATTTTCTTTGGATAAATTTACCATCCTACCAAATTTAAACCTTGTATCTACCGTCTTCTGACGACCGGAAAATGAAAATTCTTAGAGCGCTGGACATGGGCTAACTTGTTCTTTGTATGAAAAATTTTTTAATAAAATGAAAGCAAAATCATAATCAAGGTAAAACGGACCAAATAAAGGAGCCCAAAAATCTTTACAATTGTTTTTAACAAATACACGAAACCTCATTTATGAATGATTATGTTTTCATTGTAGCGTGAATCATATAAATATAAATAATTTTTTAATTCTTTTTTATGTTTAACAAAACTCTTGGGTAATGAATTAAATATACATGCACCTCTTTAATAAAATTAATTGTAGTTACAATTGAATACAATTAAAACAAATAATTCGTTATAATTAATTTAATTTATGAATTTTCAATAATCAATTTTAGTTTAAAAAACTAATAAATGATTTTAATTGTAATATAAAGGTGCTCTTCAATTCATTTTTAATTAGCTGATTTGACAGTTATCGACTACCCCACGTTTTGAATTTTACATTACAATTAGAATCATTATACATTTTTTTAGTGTAATAAAGGGTGATTTTGACGTAAAAATTTCTGATTTGAGCACGGGATAGTTTAAAATACGGATTTCAAAAAAAGAAAAAAATAATAATAATAACATATTTAGAGGTAAGATTCAGTATTAAAAAACTTGAGATGCTCGTAAGCCTTCGTTTTCGTAAGCAAAATATCCGTTGAATAGGCAAGTTATGAGTATTCATGTAGGCTTTTTAAGGATGAACGAGCGCCTGGACAATTTTTTATAAAAATTTTGATTTAAAAAAAAATTAAGTTGGACTAAATCTAAATAAATTCTGAAAATTTTAGGGAGGTTTGCCCGGTTATTTAAATAAATAAATGATTAAAAAACTATTTAAATTAAAATTAAAACCTAAATTATTGAAACAAAAACAACCCGTTGTGTCCGACTAATTAAGGATGTAAAAGCCCGGTAGTGGGGACACAAATTTGAAAAAATATATATTTTTAATTTTGATGATGAATTATGTTACATCATTTTTACGAACTTTAATTCAAACGTTTTTCATGCACCGATAAAAATGAAACGAATTTGCATTGAATTTTGTTTTTGTATTATTTTCTACATAAAATTAAAAGCGCGGATGAGGTGATAGAAAGGCGACTCATGGCTGGTTGGCTAACCTATGTTTGTTTTTAACTATCCCTGTCTATATAAAAAGTGCATGTGTTATAAATAAATGCATATATAAATACAAAATGATAATTTAAATTAATGGTGATGATAAAAAGTGAATAATATCACGGACCACACGTTCATTTGTACTTTATAAACAACATTATACATATATAATATATATTATATAAATAAATAATGGGTATATATTATAGTTTTAATTGAACATTATTATTATATCTATGTGTGTTTATTTTTGTATTGAGTGTCTGAAATTTCATTTTAGTTAAGGTGATTGTAAACCTATAGTATCGTTATAAAGTTTTGGTTTATTGCACGGTACATACATATATAAATAAATACATGCTTTGTAGTCAAATAATGGTTATTTTTAGCTTTACAACACCACGCAACTACAAAAATATATAATATATTGTGTGCAAGTGTTGCTCATAAATTTGATAATATAGATTTTTCTTTTCAATCAACAATACTCTAACTGTAGTTGGTTATGTTCATCAAATGATGAGTCTTCGATGAACTCATAATTAAATTAAAATTTTGTTTTTATATCATTGGCAACCTTATATTTTTATGGTATTATTATAAAGTACAAGATTGTCTAAATATTTTAGATAGTTTTTTATCACACTCTCTAGATTTTTTGATATAGAAATATCCAATTGAAAAGGATAACCTATATGAATAATCATTTTTTCAGACAACTTTGAACGATAAAATAATAATAAAAAGCCCGATGACCTAGGAATTTTTTGTGATTTTTGGAAACTTTGTTAATCAAAAAATGTATTTTAAAGTTTTGTTGAAATTCTTAGTATAATTCAATCCTTGCATATCTCCTAAATCAATTCTGAGCAAAAAGTTAACATTACAGGTTAGTTGGAAGAAGGAAAATTGTTAGCAGAGTTTATTTTTTATAATCAAAATGTAGAAAAATCTTTATGGTCGAAAATTGCAAAAAAAAAAATTTAGTTGGTTAAAATAACTAAGGTTTAAAGTTAGATTTGGATTTACATATTGGGCCACATGGGCCATAAGCGGCTACTGGAATATTTAGCGGGTGGAAAATTGATCGAAAGGCAAAATAATTTTTCAAATTTTTAACTATTTTACTTCAAATAAAAAACCAATATAAATTGAAAGTTTAAGACACCGCTTTAAGATCACCCAGTATATTTGTACATATTTATATTATATGCATATATTAACTATCGTACATGCATGCATACATATTGTGACCAATGAAAACTTATTACCAACTATTATTTTTAAAAGTAATGTTCAAATTGGGGGTCTTTTAAATTATAAATGCATGATAGTTTTTTTATTTCACCTTTTAAATTCTTGACACAAGTAGGACACATGAAGTGTCCGAATGCCAAATGATGATCTTAATGCCCAAGGATTCTCTAAAGAAATTGGTACCCATCATTAAGCTGTAAGTATTCAGTTTTTCATAACATTTTTCCGAAAATGTTCACGTTTTTTCAAAAATGGATACCACAAATTTTCTCTTAATTAACTAATATTCGTTATCAGCTTGTCTCTAATCTTCCGATAACCGGGCGAATAATATAGTTTTATTCAGTCGATAATCGGACGACTAGAAATTCGGTAAATTTTGTATCAAAATTTTATAAAAGAATTGTCATTTTCTAATTCTTTGTCGAATCTAGTGCCTTATTTATGCACTTGTTGATAACGCAATTAAAAAGCATGTTTTATTAATTTTTTTGTAGAAAAAAATGTATACTTAAATCGACAATAGTTAATATATTAACATTTTCCATTAAATAAATTAAAAATTTTTTGTAATTTATAAATTGGATATTATAAATTTGTTCAAAATATTAGGTCAAGGTTTTTCTACATAGTCATATTGTTTTAATAGACGATGAAATTTAATACAAAAATGGTTTTACCTCTAAGATTTCCAAAATAAGATGGATCGAGATGCATTTTTTTGTATCAGGCTCTAGAAGATATTTATAAACTTTGTGAATATTGTAGATTATTGGGAGATAATTTCCCTCACGTGTGCCTTAAAAAAATGCATTTTCTAATTTTTTGACTCTTTTCGGTAATTGGTAAAAAAATATATTATCTCGTTAATAATGTACCAAATGGACTGAAAATGGTTACTCGGGAGTTTTTGGGGTCTCGAATACGATGTCAAAAAAATTCCTCGGAGTACCTAGGGATCTGCATCCTGATTTTAAAAGCAGGAATTTTGAAATAAATTTAAAACTTTTTATTTCATAAAAAGCTTGTGATAATCATGAAATTTTGAAGAAATTCCTTTTCTAATCATTATTTACTATGTTATATATGCATTTTATAATTTGTAGGACATAATTATTCGTTTTTAATGCACAAACGAGGGAAATTATCTCCCAATAATCTGCAATATTCAGAAAGTTTATATATACTTAGATGCAAAAACCGCATCTCCCTCCATGTAACTTCGGAAATTTTAGAGGTAAAATGCTAAATTTCCTCGTCTAGAAGTGTATACAGGTGTATTGTATCTTACATAATAGCAAAGATAGTGAATAATATTTTATACAAACCATTTAAAAATAGATCATTAAAATTTTTTATTGTAAAAAGATAGAAAAGGTATAAAATTAAACTCTTTTTGATTTATTATCCCAGATCGAACATACGTGTCATTATTTATACAACAAATACTATGGAACAGAACTATTAACTACTCTCACGTATTATTTACAGAAAATTTTTAAGGAATAAATATATTCAAAATTTAAAATAAACCCTGATTACAAATTTGAAAACACACAGAAATGTTCTTGGTTAAATAAAATTTCTCGCGTTAAGAAATTATTTTTCTGTGTGTTTGACAGTCTTACAGTACCTTTATACATTACAGTATGCATCAAATCCGGTAGTTCTGATTTTTCGCAGACTTTTTTATAAAGTTATTCCAATGAATAATCCAAGTTTGTGACGTCGAGCGCTGAACGCAACTTTTTCAAAAATCGAAAAATCCGTGAAAATTTTTGATTTTTTTGATTATGACCCTAAAGGACTTATTTTTTGATGAAACCTTTTCAGTAAACAGAAACTATTGGATCTACAGAATCAATTCTAGTCTCATATAGTAGCAAATTTTGTCTACTTTAAAAACATATTGCAAAGGTACTTCAAAAGTAGTTAGCCGTGGGAACACGGCTAACTAAATCATTATATGAAAATTCACATTTGGGGGTGCTATTTTTACGAAATTTCAAACTTAAAGATATAATTCTACTAGGATATAAACTGTAGAAAAAAATATTTTCTACAACTTAACTTATAAAAATTTCACTTTGATTTATATTAAATGAGAGATAGTTTTGGGACACCCTACAATTGGATCATTAAATTTTTTATAATGAACCTATTCTATGGCAGTACTATTAAAGCTTGGCATCTAGTTTGATACAAATTTAAATAATCGTTATTGCACATAAACAAGCCTAAACACTATCGATTTAATAAAAGCATAAATAAAACATAGTTGCTAGTGAGTTGTTAGTTCATTTACCTTAGACTTACTGAATTTATAATCCCAAATAAAAGCTGACAACCATGAATTTTCCGTATGTATAAAAGTTCTAATAGATTTTTACTAAAAAGCGTATCTTAAGATAGACTGGCCGTTAACCCACTTTTTTATAGAATGAATTAAAATTTTGAGTGGATGCTAAGAATAACCTTCCCTTTGAAATTTTTTTAATTCAAAATTTATTAGCTGTCTTAAGTTGGAATTTTAATTTCAATAAAAAGGCAATAGTGGTTGAAAAATGCACATTTTTTAATGTGAGTGCCACCAAATATGTCTGATAATCTAGGGGGCTCTAAATTACTATAAATATCTGCCAGATTAAAAGCTGCAAGATCTTTTACTTAAAATAAATAAAATTTACTATTAATACTTAAAATTTCAGATTTTTCAATATAATTAAAGAAATTATTAAACTTAATAACGATATTAACGAAGCCCTAACTCGTTAACGGCGTCTTTCGAAAAACGTCAAAAGAACTATTCAATTTATAATTCCATTCTCTTTTGGACATCCTGTATTTTAATTATTTTTTAATAGAAGATATTGTTATAGATAATATTTTATAAATTATATATTTAAGGTCAAAAAACTTGATATATATATTTAAGGTTAAAACTCCAGGCATGAATTAAATGTTTTATAAAACATGACCTTCATTAAATGTATCGATATCATTTATATTACATTTTTTAAGTATAAATTAATATCGTCACATTAATTAGTTTAATATTAATTAGAAACAATATTAGAGAAGTTACACTTCCGTTATAAAATGATAAATTTACGTCCTTTAGCAATTTTCATTTATGTGATAATTTCAAATTGAATCCAATGTTATTTAACATATCAATTTTTTCTTAAATATTTCACTTTCTATGTTTTATTATACCACCTTAAATATACCTATTCAAGAATAATACTTCAAAAATGTGAAAAATTGCACCATTTGTGTGATCTCGCACCTGTAAATTATTTTCTGTGGAAATATGTAAAGTATGCTGATTGCGCCAATAAGCAGCATTCAGAAAACTAATTAGAATCCAAAATTTGTCGTGTAAAGACCCCTAATTGCTCGATAAAAAAGTCAAAATTATGATAACTAGATTACACTTGATTGGAGCCAGTCACGGTAAACCCAATATCATGGCGATTTATATAATTTGTTTTAATTTCGATTTAAAGATCCCTTGAAATTAAAACGATCAGAAAAAAAAATTTTGTTTATGTTAAATATTTCTAATTTGCTAACCAACTTCACATTTGTACTTCATCTTTCTGCAAACCCCTTTTTTCTAGACTGATAAACGATTTTGGTCTTTCAAATACCAAGAGCTTTGATACAACACTAATAGGTAAATTCTCTTTCAGAAAATTAATTGACATTTAATTAGTTTTCTTAACATATAAGAGAAAATTAATTTGAGAGAAAAATATATCATGTTACATTGCGATATGCCTGTAATATATTTGAAAAACGTGAAGAAATTAATTAAATATGATGATTGATATGGTCTTAAGTAAATCCTAATTCATCAAATGTCATTTGCAACATATGTACAAAACCTTTATATTATTGTTTTCTTAATTATCTTTATTTATGAAAAAATTACAATGTTGTAAAATTTATCCATTCAACGTCAACATTAACGTCTTTCAGCTTTGAAGATGATCTTTTCGGAGAAAAAACTCAGCGGGGCTTTTTTGAGTGACATGATCCAAAAACAAGTGAAAACAAACAATTTACTGAGTTAATTGTTGAAATACCATATAAAGACAGTGTTGATCACGCAATCGTTTGTTTTTTTACATCATATAAGTAAAGTAAGATAATCAAACATACAAACATACACACTTAACTGATATTCCCATATAATAAGTTTCTAATAAAAGTTGTTTATTTTTTTATAAGGAACATTTTTACATTTAAACTTTTGTCCTATCCTATAAAAATTTCAGCTTTATTTTTTTTTTCGTTTTTGAGCTATCGTGTTGACAGACAACCGAAAATGAACTAATTAGGTGATTTTATGAACACCTATACCAAATTTTTTTTCGTTGCGTCAATATTTTGCAGTGTTATAAACTTGGGACTAAACTTAGTACACCTTGTGTATTTCATATACATGGTATAAAAATAGAGTAGCTTTACTTGGTTTAAAACATTGATATTTCACTGTTTCTGTGGACGTGAAGGAGGTTTGATATTTAAATAAAAACAACAAATTAAACCAATTATATCACTTTATAGCTTTGTGAAAGTCCATTCCATATTCTGAGTGTTTATTAAAAGATACGTTTTTTTTCAACTGCAGACCTTATGATTAAAAAGTGAAGAGATCTGCAGTCAATTATAGAACACTCTGTATATCTAGTTTTGTTTCCAAAGTTATTTTTACAGCAAAAACTAAAATATTCAAAAATGTTTTCTAAATAGTGGATTACTATCCTTTAGATGTTAAATAAAACCACTTTGAAAATTTATTCCAGAAACGATTACTTTAAGTCGCATGTCGTTAGAATTGCCTTAAACTAAATAGCGTAGCATTGGAATTTTAGCCAATTTATGAATGTCATGGAATTTCATAATAGGCTTAATGTATAATATTGATTGCTTATATAAAATATAAATAATATTCTGTGTCTACTACCAATAAGAAAATCAAATTATTTTTTTCTTTTTCGTATAAATACAATTTTTTTTCCAATCTCATTACTATTTTTAGAAAGGAAAATAGATTGAAGAAATAAATAAACTAGAGTTGGAATGAACAGGTGTGAATTAAGAGAATGATTTTCTTCAACACAATCAGCTTTTGAAATCGTATTTGTGAATCATTTTTTACATTTCAAGTTTGCACAAGATAAATGGTTTTCTATGAAACGAAGAGTATCTAATTCTTCACCGAAATTCACCGAAAAAAATTTAACTCAAATCAAATAATATTCGACTCAAAATCAAAAAAACAATTTTACTTGAGGCGAAAAATAAATATGTTTGGTTCAAGAGTACAACAGATTCTAGTACCAAATAGTACTAGAATCTGTAATATTAATTAATACAGATTCTGGTGAAAATACCGGTTCTCATTTTACAAAAACCCGACTGCGTTAAATAAATTGTGAAACGACAGAAACAAGTCCAGTAGTTTACATAGCGACTTAAACAGTCGGGATTAATTAATAAGTAAAAACAATTTTAAACCAATTTATTATTAATAATTAAATTTAAACATATAAGTTTAACCCTCTTGGATTTTTGAGCCAAATATAATGATACCTTAAATGTTGAAATATCTGTTGAGCCGCTTGGAAGATACGAGGTACGCGCAAAAAACATAACCACTCCTTGACAATGGGGTAACAAGATTTTAATGTTTTTCTTTATGAAAAAAGCAAAACAGTTTCAACTGTCACACAACTATTTTTATATTCATTTTCAATAAACCCAAACGCAACTCGCAAGAAAATTTTCCCTTTTGATATACGTATTTATTAAATAAAAATCTAACATTCTTTAAAATATAAATTTAATATTATTTATCTAATTTGGAATTTTAAACGTTCATATTTGCCGTTTTTGTAAAGATTTCCAAAAATTAACTTCACTATCTTCTACGAGAAGCAATTCTTCATATTCTTCTGACGTTAAACAAATATGTAGTTATAATTCCTATTCTTGAATTAGAGTTGATCAATCCTACGCAAACATGAATGTATGTCATCCATACATTAGATTTATATAATCTAATCTGGTTTATATATAAATAATTATATACAGGATATAGGCTTAGTAATAATATCGGCGTCATCGTTGGTTGTCATCATACGAACGACCATACAGTTCATTCTAGCCGTCGTCTCTCCTAGGGTGTGTTTGTTATTATTCCCGGTGGTGGCAGTGGTGATCTCAATGAGAAAAGAGAACCCTATAAATAATGGCATAATATCTAATGGCATCATAACATTGGGCTTTCGATGTGACCTGTAGTTTGTATAAGGTGTTTCTCAACATATTCAAAATATGCTTTGCGAGAATTATTCACTTGATTAAAAGAATTTACTCATAGGAGGTATCTAATTTAACGTGCGAAAAAACCCAAAACAAGCGTTTTTAATGCTGGACATAATTTTAAAAAATGACATTTTGTAGTTGACCACAATTCTGGAATCATCCCTATATTATAAATGTGAAAGTGAGGTTGTTTAATAGTTTGTTTGTTACGCTTTCACGTAAAAACTGGTGTATGGATTTGAATGAAACTGTACAATAAAATAGCTCATACAACACATGAGCTATAATTTATAAATATATACATATTAAAAAATAAATAAAAAAGTTTAGTTTATGACATTTCACTACGCCATCTTTGAGCATCACTTTGAACCATAAATTAAAGATTTCTGTAAAAATGGTTGAACCAGATACAATTCATAGCCACCTGCTCTGATACACTTAATGTTGGAGTGTTATGGAAGTGAAAAAGCTGGAGCAAGAGAGGTGGAGGCTATAACGCGGTGGTCTAGTTTTTGAACAAATTCAGACGAGTTACAGACTATATCAGAAACTAGGAATGTTTCTGGAGAGCATTCAAACTCGACGAATAACGATTTTAGACAAAAGTTTCTAACAAAAATTGAAGAACTGACGGAGCTATCGAAATTCTGAGCTTTGGGTGTCCTTAGCTTTAAGGATCATTTAAAAATGTATTCTTACTTTTAACTGGTACAGTATAGAGTTAAATTTAAAGACATTTTGTTCCTCATATAAAACCAACAACTTTTGAAATTGAACTTTTGAAAATTTTTCTGCTGTTTTGAGAATTTTTTAACACTCCGTATGTATATTCCAATTCAATGTTTTGTAGATACTCTAGCTATAGATAATATGTGTGTCTATGTTGTACTTGTACGTTGCGGCGCCCCAGACGATCTAGGTCACGCCATCTATACATATACAACTTACATTTATCTACACACTTTATGTGTTAAAACCATTTTACATGAAATTATTCTTTCTCTATCACCTTCTTCGAATCGTCAACCCTCATTCTTTCTTTCCAGTAATCTATTCGAGTAAGCTTCTGTAATAAGTGTAACTACTTAACTTGAAAATTTATTATTTGTTTAACCTGCGCTTTCCTATTTGTGAGGTTGAATATAGAACAATTCCCCGAACCTAAAATTTAGAATTGATTTTCAACAATGCAAAAAAAAGGTTAAAACAGGACATTTTACCAGAATTATAGAAGTATATGATAGGGTTCGGTTTGTCGAAGGAATTCTAGAAGAGACCAAAACTTTTTTGAGATAAGTTAATTTATAAGTATTTATAAGTTAATTTTAATAATAATTTCTTCACATTGACTCCAAATTGTCGTTAACAGAAAGAAGTATAATTAATGTCTTAAAGCAATTGTTATTTTCATAAGTACAAAACATTCTCAAATATAGATAGATATTTAGAATTATATTATGTAATACATACTACGTGATATTTTTATGTATAATTTTAAAAATATATCATTATGGTTTAAGAAATTTTTTGAAAATTATTCAATTAAAAAAAAACTTTTTACACTTTTAATTTGCTTATTAATAATGAATAAAATCATTTAAAACAAATGAAAGCAAACAATTGACTAAATTAATTGTAGAAATACCCTCTATAGAAAGTATTGATTGGCAGTGCTTGCATTATTATTTTTATAAATTAGAAGAGTTTAAAAAACCAACACAATTATGGCCACCATTTATTTGCTTTTCGAAAATTTTCGTAAATATTTTCTAGAATTTTATTCGTTTTTCGAGAATGTTTGAGAATGAACAAGAAAGTTTTGTCCTAATTTGTATCCTCGCGGATAAACAGTGATGTTAATGAAAAATGTTTCAAACAAAAGTTAACATTTTTTACATTTATACTCTTGTCCTATTTCCAAGGGCTTATCAGATGATTTCTACGGATCTAAGACCTTGACCTATGTATATGAACTCAACCTCACTTTTTTTACGCCCCGAACACGATATGAAAATGTCAGCTTGATATCTCTTTTCGTTTTTGAGTCATCGTGATCACAGACAGACAGACAACCGGAAATGGACTCTTCAGGGGATTTTATGCCACCTATAACAAAATTTTGTTCTTAGCATCAATATTAAAACTTGGGTCTAAATTTAGTATACCTGGATATATATTACATATATACAGGGTATAAAAATTAGTTGGACATTATATGAACATGTGACCTAACTTTCATCAGTTAAACAAAAAATATAAAAAACACGAAATATTGAATAATAAATATAATAGAGAATAATTTATACGAATAATTTCGTTTAATAATGCAATTATTATTTATTTTTACTTCGTTTTTACATTAATCTATATTAAATATTAATGATAAAAATTATAAATATTTATGTCAAGACATCATAATCATAATCAATAAATTTTCTGTTAATTATTTAAAAAATTTTATTTCCTTTTTATAGACATTTTAATATTTTAATATTTCATGATAATTATTATTAAGGACGTTTCCATTTGATTATTAAATTATTATAGGGCAGGATATTGGGCTTAACAGTGTAGGCAGGTGGGAAGGGCTGACGCTTAGACTTACACTGTTTTTTTTCGTGTCTTAAGACAAAAAAAAAAGGTGTTATAAGTTTGATCGCTATGTCTGTCTGTCTGTCTGCCTTCCTGTGGCATCGTAACGACTAAACGGATGAACCAATTTGGATTTTTTTTAATTTTTATTTTGAAAGGTAATTTAATGGGGAGTGTTCTTAGCTATGTTTTAAGTGCAGTGTTAAGGTTACGTACCAGGAACAATTGAAAAAAAAGCGATGGTCCTAAAAATGGTTCAATTTGGAGAAGGTTGTAAAGAAAAAAGTAATTTAATGGACAGTGCTCTTAGATACGTTTCAAATGCGAGTTTAGGGTTCCGTACCCGAAAAATTTCTCGGGATTTTTTAAAATTTTGTCAATTTTACTTGTTATAATAATCTCTCAACCAAAATTAAGTGAAATTCGTGGAGATTTGCATACTCAAGCATTTTTAGCTCCTAGTCTAAGTATGCTCTATTCGCACCGTGCGTGAGTTTTTACTTTAATTATAGAATTGTATGGATTGCATTTATGACTTACATTGAAAATTTAATATTATTGTCTCACAAATTTAAATAAATAATTATGATAATTTACATTTGAAAAATAATATTTGTGCAATTTAATTTTTTATTTTCACAATTTTTAATGCATTAAGTTTAATTAATTAGTGTTTTTCAATAATTTTATTTTGACATTTTCTATAATATTAACATGTAAAGAATTGCAAACTAGTCATAACAGCCTCCTTTAACGCCAAAATTTTTCACTGGCATCGATTTTATTGTCCCTACCATGACTACGCATACAACGAATATTACAGAACCTGTATGTTACAACTAATATAAACTAAATTACGATTCATTAAAATTTTTAATAAAATTAGTTTCACTATATCCTATCTATCCCATCTAGTAACTTTGCAATATATACCTAAATTAATTTATATACATCGCATATGTACTAACTACGGAAACGTATAAATTTTCTATTTTTGATATCAAAACGTAAGTTTAGTATAATTTTCCCTAATAACTTTTACGTATAATTTAATTACACGTTTATTTTAAATACATTATACAAGGCGTAACTATAATAGCATTATATGCAGATATAGTATACTATAGTGAAACTTCATAATACTAACAATCAATTTATCTTATGTTGTTGAATGAATTTTCAAATTTACGTAATTTGAATTACGGTAAGAGTAGGAGAATTATTTTGAAGTCCTATTAGATTTTAATACTAAGAAGAGTCTATCTAGCAATAATAAAAAGAACTATAGTTTGCAATGCCCATAGATACATAATATTTAACAAAAATGTTTGTTTACAATATTTTAAGCCATACATTAATGTAACAATTTTTACAACACAAAGGAGGGGAGTGGATAACAGCCATTTTCCGTGTTTTGATTTTCAACTTTTACTGAATGCATTTGTATTCTTAAAGATGTGCATTTTTTTATTAAATAAGATTTATCTCGTAAATAATATATTAAGTTTTAGAAATTATTGCCAAGAAAGAAAGTATTTAGCCATTTTTTGTACATTTTTATTTCAAAATAATTATGTTTTATTTCAAAGTAATAAACTTCAGATTTAATGTTCACCGCAGTTAAAAGATTGAATGGAACAATAAAAAAGAAAGGTCCCGCGCATGGAGTCTACCTAAGACAGGAAAAATTGACAAGTGGTCTAGGAGATAAAAAATTTTGGGAACAATTCATTTAAACCATCAAATAAACCTCTTAAAGCTGGTGAAAATCGGGATAAAACCTGTTCATAAATGAATACCAGGTTGAGCCGATCATCTTCAATTTAATTTTAATCAAATATTCACATAAAATAAAGGCTGTGATCGTTTTAAACGCTTTATGTTTTATAAATGAATTTTAAAAATGAAGTGCACAAATCGATTATCCTCAATCGCATATTGATCTTTCCAAATCGCTTTTCCATTTTTCAGGTTTATATTTTTGAGGTCAGATGGAAAGATGTTTTAAATGAACCTAAAACGCTCAATGAGCGATTTCGGTCTTTGGCCTGAACATTTATACACCTTTATGTATATATTTAATTGAAGCTCTAACACGCGAATTATTATTCAGTTTTAGTTAGAGAGCTATCCATATGATTTACTGATGGTCATGGTTACTGTCTGCTGAACCTTAAATATGGTAGTAGGTAATGCCCGAAGTCGCCCTGTAAGGTTCTGCGAATTTCTACGTGAAATATTTCCTTCCAGGTGGGGATTTGACAAACTGACACTTATTGATGTTTCTGGAAACTGTCTGCTTGTTTGATAATTCATTAGATGTGATTCTGAACAGTCATCCTGTAAAGTTTGAACACAACAAGTGGTCCCAATCCGGAGCTGTGCCGAAAAAACCGATACTGTCACTAAGTTATGGTTCTGGAAACGGTCTGCTTGTTTGATACTTCATTCGAAGTGATTCTGAACAGTCATCTTGCAAAGTTTGATCCCAGCAAGTGGTCCCAATCCGAAGTTATGTCAAAAAAACATTTGACAAACAAAATGAACATTTTTGGTTTTGTCGGCATAGCTCCGTATTGGGACCATTTGCTGGTTTCGAACTTTGCAGAATGACTGTTACGTATCACATCTAATTAATTATCAAACAGGCAGACAATTTTTAGCACCACCACATAGTGACAGCTTTTTAAACTTTGGGGGGAATATTCGACGTAGAAATTCGAGTATACTTACAGGGTGACTTGGGGCATTACCTACTATCATATTAAAGGCTCAGCAGACAGTAACCATGACCATCAGTAAATCATATGGCCAGATCCAGCTCTCTAACTATTTTATTTGGTATTAAATTTCAAAATAATATATGCCATTCTACTAAATAAGGTACAAATTATTGATATCGAATAAATTTAGTATGTATTTTAATATTTTACACATTGAATGAGTATTAACTACGTACATACTCCACTCCCACGATATCAATTAAGCATTTATTATTTAGCAATGTATCAAAATATATATAATTAAAATCTATTTCCGTTTTGTTACCTCCAATTTCTCAATTTGATTAAGTGTTATGGAAAATAATCAAATATGGATGCATGGACGATATAATCGAACAATAAAAATTATGAAACTTTTATAGGACGAATATTTTTCATGATAAAAAAATTTCATTAAAAATCTAACAGGCTGAGGTTAGCCATCTTACGGCAGGTATGAGGTTAGCCACCTACCGTAACATGGCTAACAAAATCTAAAAGGCTGAGGTAGCCACATTTGTTCCTAGATACTACATCTTACCCTATTATAGCGACAGGCATAATGAATTAAAATTGAACTTAATAAATATTTGATAGCATCTCTGTCACCTCTAATAAATTTTTAAATTTAATTTACAAAAAGATAAAATTTTAAATGTTAATAGTTATTATAAAATTATAGTTTCAACAAATTTTTTGTAACACGCACATATATTGATCACACTTTCGAATGGAATGGGATACCGGTTTGTCATAGTTTTCAGTACAAGATCCTTTATTTAAAATATTTTTATTTGGGAAAATTTTTGAAAATATGAGACACTCAACCATGCAAAAAACTACTGGTGTGATTTTAATAAAATTGAATTTGTTTAATAGTTTATGGTCGACAAAACTAAATTTTCTTACAATACGTATATAATATTATTAAGCCATTATACTAATATATTCTATACTAATGACTATATTATATTAAGAGCTACGATGTTGAAGACCGAAACTGAACCGATAGTCGTCCTATTTTCGAAAAGACTGAAGGATGGCAGTGGTGGATTTGTCTATATTGAGCAAAATGTTATGATGACGCAAGGGAGGTGAACGCGGATGTAAGGTACACAAGGGCTTAACGCGGTAGAATTTATTTTTAAAATTTAAATTTCCCTGCGGAGCAGTCGAATAACGGCTAGTAATGAAATAATGAATATGGAAACGTGAAGAGGGTTGAAATTTAAAAAAACAGGCGTCCGTTCACCAACAAACAAAAAGATAATAAAAATACAGAAGTTAAAAAACAACTATGAAAATAATCAATTTATTTACCATATTTCTTATTCTAATAGAAGTAATGACTCTTCTGAATTTTCATGTTATTTATCATCACTTTAAAATTAGAATACGTCATTTGATGACAAGGGGGCTGGCAAACGTATCATTTTACACAAATAATAATTGAAAATGTTTATAATATTATTTAGTTTTATATATCAACAAGAATTCATTTAATTAATTAATTAATTATTAAATATAAAGTACCATCAATCCAGTTATTTATTTAATATATTTATTTCTATCCAATTTTATTTTATAATTAAATCAATGTTCCACTATTTAATTAAAATAATTTGATTAACATTGAAAGAAATAATGATATTAAATATCATTTATCAAGGGCGTATACACTGGTTCAAGTTATAACAGCAGTGCTTCCTCAAATGGTAGATAAAGTTAAATAAAATGATAATTTCTCAATTCACTTATAGCCAGTGCCGGTAATTGTCCTTTTCTAACTAGACACGGAGTGTAGAAATATAAGAAGCAATAATATAATTATATATTGGAAGCCTTTATTTTTTCAATTTATTTACGCAACACCGGTGCGTAATATACTACTCTTCTCCTACTAAATGTTTGGAAGCCTTTCACTGTATATTATCATTTAAGGATTTGCCACTCAAGATTCATAAGTACTTACTTTTATATAAATATTATCAACGATAATAAATGAGAACTCTAGGATATTTCGAAATAAATTTCGATTTTTTGCCCCAATTTCCTAGATCAGATATCCTAACTTAACATTAATTTATATTTTTATGCAGAAGCTTTTCTTTAGTTCATATCTTAGTCTTTTAGTCCATATCTTAAAATTTTGCATTTAAAATTTTTTTGGTGTCTTTATTCTTTTGTTGGCAATCGATAATTAATATTTAATTTTTTTGGTTACAGAGAATGTGAAACAATTGGAAAATTCAATCTAAATGCTGCTAAACGACAGGCGACGTCCGTGTTCGCCAACAGTGGTCGCCTTAATTGGTTTATGTTTTTTCATGTCCATTTGGCATTTGAGTACATTTCCAAATGAAGTGTCTCCAACAACTACAAACACAGCTTTACTATCATCAATTCCATCATCTCAAATAGCTTCAATAACATCATCACAAGAACCGCCAGCATACGAAGCATTAACTAAAGAACAAGCACAACAAAAACAGTTCGATGTACAACAATTACCAATGTGGGATTACACAACGTTAATCAATTTAGATGAGTTTGTATTCGATATCATCAATTTACCATGTAACGATACAGATAAACCACCGCTATTATTAATATTAGTACATTCGGCGCCATTAAATTTTGAAAAACGTCAAACAATACGTCATACATGGGGACAACCACATAAATTACTGCGTTTACTATTTATATTGGGACGTGTTGAAAATTCAAAAACACAAAAGCAAATTGAAAATGAAAATCAAAAATACAATGATATAATTCAAGGTAGTTTTATGGATTCATATCGTAATATGACCTACAAATACGTGAGTGCGTTAAAATATTCTATATATCATTGTCCAGACGCCAGATATGTTTTAAAAACCGACGATGATGTGTTCGTGAATATGCCATTTATGATTAATTTTCTATCGTATACAATATCATCGTATGGAGCGAAAAAATTAATATATTGTACACCATACGATAATGCAACACCAAAACGATCGTATCGTAGTAAATGGCGTGTATCGTTTCGTGAATATCGTGGACACAGTTATCCGAAATATTGTCCTGGATGGGCAGTGTTACATTCACCCGATGTTATATTTAAGTTATATGAGGAAGCTCAACGTGCTGAATATTTTTGGATTGATGATGTACATATTACTGGCACATTAGTACAACGTGCAAATTTAACACACACCAGCTCAACATTAACATTATCGAATACGGATACGTACGATTTATTAGTGAAACAATCAAACAAAGATATGGATTTACATAATAATCCAATATTACATTTTCTGTTTGCAAAACCGAATTTATCACAAAATGAAATTGAAAAATTATGGTCAATTGTTCAAAATGTTGTGAACAGTAATAATAATACTTTGACTACATCAACGACAGATTTTATTGTTACGTGACATAAAATTTTATAAATTTAGTAAATTTATTATTAAATTTTAATAAACTCGATAACCAAAAGAAAAAAATGTGACACCAAAATTTTGATTTTCTTTTGATTTATTCAAATGCAAAACTTTTCACTAATCTGAAATTGATAATAATTTAACGAAGTTAAAACAAAACTTACGTATTGTTAGTAGAATTTGGACGTAAGTTGGTTCTTCAGAAAACTTTTTTCTCCAAATGGGTTTTGGACTTCAAATGAATTATTATTTCTACAAAAATATAAAGCGGAGTTAACCTTCAAAATGATTTTTGAACTTGCTGAATCCAAATTTAATACAAACATCAAGCAAATGTAATATAGCGACCGAAAAATATGCACTTAATTTTATAATAAAATTTAGCGCATTTAGAGCATTATTTACCACTTTTTTTTATGTAAAATTAATTCATTTGACCGGACTGTATCCAAGGCGATTTGAATCAAGAGAAAATTTTTTGAAGAAAATAAATCCTTTTACGTTCTAAAACCTGTTGTCCATTAATACATCCGGAAGAAAGAAAACTACAATATCCTTTGTTAAACCAGTGTAAATTTTAGATTCAAAGCCGAAATGAAAAACGTTTTTAACGAAAAATACAATTTATGATTCAAAGTTTGAATATTCAAAAAGAAAATCAAAATTTATATTAATCGTTTTTATACAGTTGAGTTTATAAAAAAATTGTACGTAATTATTGGTTATATTTGCGTTGTCGGAATTGTATAATACGCTTTAAATTTCATTGTTCTCTTTCATCAAAAAATGAAAGAGAGGCAGAAATAATGCTTATATCAAATCCGACAACGGACATATAAAGCACTTTGTATTTAAAAAGTAGCAAAAATTATTGTTATTGAATCATAGAAATTAATATTAATGCAATTTTTTCAAAGCTGGACTTTCCGATCTTTCTATAAAGAATTTATATCGCCTTATAAATGTAACAATATGGTAATTCACTGTATTATTTAGTAATTATTTTTATTTTGTCGAGATTACAAAATATGAATGAAAAATACTGCCATGGCACTATCAAACCAAAGAGAATTTTTCTTTAAGAAACTCTTTTCTAAAATATATTAAAAATGATTTCAGCTAAGCAGGCTGATGTCTCTATCTTTTGTTTTTATGTTTTCAGAGATATTATAATTATAAAAATTTTGCTACGCTCAGTGTTGCCGGACTATTTCGAACAAAGAGCCGCAGAGTTTACCTTTATAGAACGGTAGACTCTGTATTTTTACTTAAATTAATGCTATAAAATTACAAAAATTGTTTAAAATTATTTTTAAATCAAAATATCCGCCGAGGTTCCAGTGGTAGTTGTTAAGCATAATTCTTCAATAGAATAAATGTACCACCTAAATAATGAAAACAACTGATTAAGAAAAAAATTCTATAACGGCAGATCTAATCAAATCAAAGTAAATCTAGCTTTTTAAGGAGAGGTCTGCCTGCAATGATTTTTTACTCAATAATTTATTAAATAATATATCACCTACTTGAACTCTTTTTTCGATGGTAAAAATAAAATTTCTTATTTTCCGACAGATAGCCCTGATTACACTGAACAAATTTTTTAATTAATAATAGACTGTCTGAAAATGAACACAAATGTTGTCGTTCCAGTTTTGCTTTCCTTCTATTTCATTTGTATTTTTTTCGATTTCTAATTTATAATCTCTAATCTCATTTACGAAATTTTTTAAAAGATCAGTGAATTATTAATATTGTGAATCAAATTTTACAAGTATTAGACCAAATAAATTTAATTTGTATAAAAAACTAATTAATACATCTTGAATATTTTTAATATTAAATATCTATGATTTTTGAAACAGAAAAAGATATGAAAATGTTGTTGTGAAGTGCCTTTTCTAGGCCCTATGGGTGAATTTGATGACGTTGATGATAGTTTGAAAGGATTGTTGTAAGGCTAGTGATTGCCAAACGATATTATGGAAATGTATAATTGTATAATACATATATAATATGAAAGAATATATTATATTGTACCTATGTTCTAATAGATCATTATATATATCTTTTAATACAGTATATAAAATCACTGAAATGATTTTCGTACTTAATTGTACTTGGTAAATAAAAACAAGGCGATAAAATACAGAATATCGCAGCGAGTAGGATGCTATGGGGCTGATATCAGATGTATCATTTTTATCAGCCTCATGTTAAACCTTATCTCAATTTTTTTTTGTTTTCAATTTATATCGGAGTTGCTATTTGTTAAATACGAGATTCAGGAATTATTCGAACTTAAAATATACATAGTTTTATATTGATAATAATTTTACAAGAAGTGAATTGTAAACATTTTTATGACAAGTTATAATGATGGTAATGCAGGTTTCTCCTATACCCATCTGTGAGCTCATAAGATTTAACCATAGAGTTGTACACAAAGAGATTATATATATAGAGTGCACATTCGATGAAATTAATATTCCAAGATTAGAAAGAGATACAAAGAAAATTACTGTATAGTTATCTCTACTATAGACAGTAGATAGATTATAGATAGCTCTACCTTAGATCAGAGTCCTTCTCTTTCTAAAGTTGGCAGAACTTTTCAACACAGAAAGTATATGAATCGTGCAATCTATAGAGTGAGCATTCGATGAAATTCATGTTAAAATATTAGAAAGAGATATAAAGACAGTTACGGTATAGTTATCTCTAACTATTGACAGTAAATAGACTATAGAGGACTCTACCTTAGATCCGAGGCTTTCCCTTTCTAGAGTTGGCACAGCTTTGCAACACAGAAGGTATATGAATCGCGCAGTCTAGTATTACTACGTCTAAGGTTGTAAATCAGTAGATTATGCTGACATAAGACTGTGTGAGAAAAATGTGACATAAGACTGTGTTGGAAAAAGTCCAGACCAAGTTAAACACTAATTCTTTAAAAAAAATTTTTAGAAAAACAAATTCCGCTTGATAAAATTTTCTTTACAGGGAAATAATTGCCATTTTTTACAGAAAATTACCATTGTTGCGTACAACTTCCGTTTTAAAATAGTTCCAGTAAGGAAACGCAAACAAATTTTTTTTCTCTAGAAAAATGTATTGATGGGAACGTTGTTTTTTATATGCCACTAATGATCTATAAAACTTTAAGGCCTATTGTTATAAAATTTTCTGTTATTCAATCAAATTGAAATATTAAATTGATCACAATGTGATTCTGTATACTGTATAATAATAAACATGACTATTATTTATAGTTTTAAAATTAGGACGAATGTTATTAATTATTTATTTATTTTTTAATAATTTAACTGACGATTTTGAATTATAAATAATTTGATTTATAATATAAATAAAATAATAAATTATTTTTAATTATTGTAAAATGTGTTCTACTCTACAGTGGTGTATTTAGATTTATTTTCTTTAGAATGTAAATACTATTATTATTAGTTTTCAGTATAAGACTGTAGATTGATATTTTTAAGATTTAAATAATCCACTAGTCTTATTGGTTACTAAGACCAAAGAAATTGGTAATTGTACCCAATAGTTCAGACTCAATCAAATTTTTCCTTAGGTTAATTTGGAATAAAATGTAGAAATATAATAACTCACTGAATACACCACTAATCATGGAATTTTTGTTAAAAAAAAAAAAAAAATTTCAAACTAAAACCTCAACTAACAACTGCGTTGTTTTTTTACATCACTGAAAAATGCGAAATTTTGCTCAAAACTTATTCACAGTCTGTTAATTTAAGTTAATTTTTTGAACATGATAAACTCAAATAAGTGTTACTTATATACTTTTTTTTAAAAGTTTGTAACCGAAATAATTCATTGTAATTCATAGTTTCTTGCATTTCTGTTCAAAAGATAATAATCAAAAACAATGAGGATAGGAATAGCATTTTTTCACCTAAAATAACGGTGAAAATTATGAATTTTTGTATAGGCAATTATTTTTTTATCTAATTTAAGTATTCAACTTTACATATGGATAAGATTCATTTTCAAAATATTGCAGCAACAATTCGTCAAAGAGAGAGTACGTTTGTTGATTTTTTTAATAATTTTTGCTGATTGTTTCGTAATTATGATCCGTATATATCAAAATATTAATCGTTTCATTCGAATAATCAAGCTGAAATTTTATTAATAAACGGCTATTTTGGTTCATTGAGTCTTTCAATATGACACAAAACAATAAAAACTGAAAAGTATCGAAAATGTCTACAATAAGTTATAAGTTAAGATATTGATCGTTCACAGGTACTATTTTCACATAACACAAAAGTTAATAGTCGCCCCAAACCGGATGAAATAGGTTGTCTTGATTTCTATTACCCGAAAGTTTACTAAACAAAATTTTTGAAAGAAGTGTATTAGATATTTTGCATTAATTCCAACAGAGATTTTATATATATACAAATATTAATTTACAAAACCGGTAAAAAAAAAGGTGTTTCAGGTGCTGCGGCGTTTGAATTCAGATACCTCTCACATACGAGTGTTCTATTTGAGCTACATACCGTTTTTTTAATGATTCGAAATTTTACTGCCATAATTCTACAATACACTTTCATCTTCGTAAAAATTTTTTTCACAATTATCTTAGACAAATTATACTTATTTTTATAGGATTGTAAAGAATTTCTTTGTAGGAATGAAAATAAGCATTACAAAAAATATTTTCAGTATCTTACTTGCAATTAATTGTACTATCGGAGAATATTCGATACGATCTCTTAACAAATAATTTTTTTTTACAATCAATTGCATTTTAATGACGAACCAATATGCCAAAAAAAAATCTCAATATAATATTAGTAACCATATTGGTGTATTAAATTATTAATTTATTTCAAATTAAGTCTCTCACTTTGAAGAATGAGATATATAATAGGTTTTATATAAACTTTGTGGGTATAAAGTAAATTTTATTTAGAATTCAATATTTGTTAAAATTGAATTGTATGGTAATTTATTTATTTTTTTTGAAAATTTCATTTATATATCTTTCTGAAGTACATCATCATGAGCTATTTCGGCATTTCTTAGTTTAGGTATTTGATTTTCACAGAATTTATTTCATGACTTCACTTGTGTAAAAATCAAATACTAATCTTTGACTTAAAATTATCGTTGATACTTACCATTTTACATCACAGCCAAATGCAATTAAAATTTATTTTATACCTATAAAAATTGTTTCGTTGATCATGCTTATTAAAAATAGGGGTCCATTATATATATATATATATTTAATAGTACCTAAAATTTTCAAAAACTTTAAACCACTATATTTTTTGTAATATATTTAGGTAGAGCAAAAAATATTTGAATTTTATTATGTAAAGAAGTCGTATTGTACATATTTGCGTGACGAATTTATCTTCTGTATACAGTGTTTTAAAAGATATTAATTTACTCAAAGTTATATGTTTTGAATGTTTTAATCACTTGGTGCTAAAAACTAATCAATAGTTCTTCTAATTTAGATCAATTTAGCCTTAACACATGTAAAATTTGCATCATAAATCGATAGTACATCATTATATTGGCTCAGTTATAGATTAAGAAAGTAAGAATAACTGTAACCTATTTATAATAAATTGATAAGAAACTAGGTACGTAGAAAAGTATCATCTAATGTTTAGAGAACTATAAGTTTTTGTTCATCTTCCTCTTGTAAGAATTTACGACAATTATTCTTATAAATAATGTTGTTCTGCACTTCCTTTAGAAGTCCGCCATTCATTTTTAATAAAACTACCTTGCTGTCATTAAAGTGATATTTACACCATATAACATTCAAGAAATACTGATTTGACAGCATGAAATGTTGACAATGACATTAAATAATAATTTGATTTGAGTACTAATTAAGGATAAAAATCTGAAGTTCTTCTAGCCGAAGGCTGCTGTATTTTATACTGACGGATCTAGGAATAGAGGCTACAAAATGGTGCAAGATACTATTTTATCAAGAAATAGAAAATAATAATGGTGCTTTAATAAAATCAAGATGTACAAAACGTTTCTGTGACTGATTAATTTATGATTAATTGGCAAGCGAAAATAGAAGTATGTTTAATTTAACAATTATAAATGAACAAAAAACATATTTGATTAGTGCTTAGTTATTTCAGTAAAAACAACTTTTAAAGCGGTGGAAAAACATTCAAATTAATTTTCATTTGTCTCACACTAGAAATCATTCTTTGAAAAAAGCGTTTTCAATATACATAACATAATATCTGTTAATACCCTGTTTACGATTAATAAATTCGCTGTAGATATAATTTTTTAGTGAAAATAGATAGATGTACAGTCATAAATAAAATTTAACTCAATTGTTTAACACAAACTTAATAATCTGTCGCTTAAAAGGTGTGCGTATGTTTAATAAATGCCATACAGAATAGAAAATTTTCACCTTTTTTTTTTAATTTGAATCTAGATCATATAAAGACCAAAATAAAAAATTTGTAGCTATTTTGACCAAGACATGTTTTCCATAATACTTTAAAATTTGTAATCAGCAACATCAAAAACATTACGAATACTATTTCTAGCAAAAAATAATTTCGGTTGTATAATTCATTGATATTTTTGCTGATTTATTCAAATATTTGCTGATATTGTGACGCTACTTAGGATTCGAACTTTTTAACATCTTCCTTGTAATCACCGACCTCATACATGTTAAATTCGCCACATAACAACAATTTACAAATATACTTTTATCATGTTGTTAAAAAACAACCTCTTTCCAAATTATTTTATGTTCTAAATATCATAACAAATAAAATGGCATATTGTATTATTCAATTGATCTTGTTTCGAAACAACAATGAATTATAATTTAAACGAAAAAGTCTATTGCATAATTCACGAATGCTAGAATTAATGTTTTGATTAAATTAGCTAAAAATAATTTATAAATTAAATCTATATGAATTCATTGAAAATTTGTTTTGTTTAAATTTTCATCTCGATATCTGATTGACCTCTGCTATTTATATTTATTAATAAATATTTAAAAAAAAATGTAAAAATTCTCTGTTCAGCATGTTAACATTTATAACATTCCGAAATTATCTTGAAGTAAACGAGCACCAAATTAAAGCAATTTTACATTAAAACTAATATACATATTAATAAATTACGTTCAAAAGTACAGCGTAAATCTGATTAAATCACAATTATTGTTTATAACTTTCAATTATAATAAATTTTTATGTTTAATAAAAAAAAGAAAATATAAAATTTGCAAAAAAAATTTAAAAAAATACTTGTCCATTGTACCTATTTATCAACAAACAAAAATTTAACAAAAAAAAAAATAAATAGTTTAATTAATATCGAAATACTACTTATATAGATAGAAAAAACTAATTACTTATTTAATCAAAAAGAAGAAAAAGAAGTATTCATTATTTAATTTTGAATAAATCAAAAATTTGCTGTTATTTGTGATAAAATGAATGATTGCTTTTTATACGTATCCTTATAATTCATATACAAAATACTAATAACAAAAAAAATATGATAAGTAAATTATTTTAAATTTAAAAAGGTATTCTAAGTCATTTCTGGATTATTTTTAATTCACGAGAAACAAAATAAAAATTATTATAAATGTCAAAATAAAAATAATAATGGATAATTATAGAATAAATGAATTGTATTGAATAAGTGTGAGATTGATGATTTGTTAACACAATTTAAAAAAACCCAATATAATTTTAGAACTGTAAAGAATTTTCTAATATTTGAAATGTTTTCCAAGATGACGGTAAAATTGCCATTTAAATAAAGCTGCGTTTTCAACCAGAGTAGACCGGAAAACACGCGGAATGCTTTCTTTAACACTTGTGCGTTTTTAGAAATATATTCCTTCAAATATGATTGCTTTCATAACTAATTATTTGTGTGTTAGAAATAACGCACGTTTCATTAGTTCACGAAAATTATCAGACGTTAAAAATGAATATTGTATACTAGAAGTTGAGTACGATGGATCTTCGGATTTGATTTTATAATTCGATTACGTCTTATCGTTAAATTTTTACTTTAATGTGTGAGAGTCTTTAGCATATATTGGTAGCATTGCGTTGGTTTCTTTTAATTACATTTTGCAACTTAAACAGCTGTATTTTCTAAAATATATTTCGGAAATTCATGTTAAACGTATATTGCAACAATCGTTGTAAAATTCGTTGTATTAAACATCAGGTACGTCCCCAAATGCATGTTCCAAATGCACGGACGTAGAAATTGGCCGCCGCTAAGCAGTTTCAAAAATTGTCGCTCTCCCATTTCCTTCAATGATAAAATAAGTTAGGTAAAATAATTTAATTTATTCAACAAACACGTTATGTATAAGATTGGTTTTTGTGGAAAATTTTTCGTTTTGATTTACATCACAATCTAAGACATGATCCAATCTGGCTCAATCGTTTTCGCGGACAAGAGATATATAATCAAACATTACTAAATAATTTCAAATTTTAAATTTATGTACCAAAAATCTCACACTTTACAATATTTAAACTTTAAAAAGTACTTAAATATAGATCTATGTCTGATAAACCACGTTTCAGGAATTATAGAAAACGACGCAACTTGCGACAAAATTTACATAACTAAACAAAATGGGATCAGATTATTTTATTTTTAAACAAAGAAAACAATGTGTGCTTGAAATATTATTATTATTATTATTTCTTAAGTGTTATTTAAAATTAATAATTATTGTTAAATGTCTCTTGGAAACCACAAAAATGTAAAAATAACTTGCAAAATAATAACAATATTGTTGATTTTTCAGTATGTGCCAATTTACTTAATCTCAAATAAAATACACAAAAATTTATAAATTGTTTTATCTTTTCTTTATGTAAAATTCTAAACTCCTCTACCGGGTAACTCTATTTCGGGTGAAATGATTTTTATACTTTTTATCCGATCATCTTTCTGTTAGAATAATAATAAAATTCTTGAATTTTAAGGTTATAGCGCAATCAATTATCCGGACCCTGTTGCAAAGAACGTTCTAACTAAATTAAATAGTAAATTTATAACAGAATGATGGATAATAAGCGACAAACTGTTCAATGATTTGATTTCATATAGTTCACCATAGCAAAAAGGCTTGTTTATTATAAACAGATGTTTTTTGTAGGTAAAGAAGATGATTTGAATAATTAAAGAGGTTAGAGAATTTTTGAAAATGGAATTAGTTAATATGGAATCAGTTAATTAAATATTTTCGACTTAACAAAATTTTGTTATTGGTTTATATTTTGACAGTAATTTGGCTAATTGGTTGAAAATGCTTGCGGTAATAAACTATTTACCCATGCAAAATGAGTTGGTGTGTTCTTATCTATTGGGCATAGATAAATTAGCATAATATAAGCCAAATCCTTGAAGTTACTTATCTCAGATAGTAATAAACTTTGGATCACATTTATAGAACTATTGGACCATCATCTTCTCACATAAACTATAAAATAAGAATGTCTTAACGCCATTGTGCTATTAGTATGAGTGGATCTTTGGGTTTGATTAGCAAGCTTTAACGTATAGACGTAAATGAAATCTATGCATAATATAGAAATAGTCATAAGCTGGATGTTAGTAGCATTCTTCCTGTACCTTTTTAGCACTCGTTATTTCACGTTTCTGTTTTTGTAGAAACCCAGTGTGGTCTAGCACATGCGGTTAACTCACTACGGGACTACTGATATCGATTAATGGTTGAAAAGTAAAATTGGTTAGCTACTATTTCAGAAGCTAATTTCAAAACTGTTGAATACGCATGAGAATGACTACAATTGGCTAGTTCATACGCAGTTTCCAAATTTTAATAGCACACACTGCTATTTCGACGCTGAAGAGACGTATAGCGATTGTACATTTTATCTCCAGATAGAAGTATCACTAGGAGCTAATTGGGTTACTCATTCACTAAAAATCATCCTTCGCCTAAAATCAGCTGTTGCTCCATGCTTCAGCTTGTTTTTTGACGACCGGATCTTTATTGTCCTGGGAAAATAATTAAAATAGAATTAGAATTTTCCTCTAATAACTTGATTACTGGTAAGTAATTCATGCTAATGTTGAACACATTAATGTGTACATGATCACGAGGAATGCAAAAATATTGGAAAATGGCAACTGGGTGTGAACGTTGATAAATCAAAGATAATGATTGTGAGCAACAGTTGTAAGGTATCTGCATATGAGCAATGGATGTATGGGTACAGAATGATTGATGATGTAAACAAATTTTAAATATCAAGGAGTTAAATTATCCTATAATGGGAATTGTTAGGTGACCATATCGAATGGCTCTGTATATACGAAGACGTCTATACTTTTAAAACTTTGTTGTTAAAATAATACTGAATATGTCCAATGCCTTAGTTTTATCGACCTTCAGATTACATTCTGTCATTTCATTATTTTTGTTAAAATTTCGCTCTTTTATGAAAAATTTATTTTGTCAGTTTTAATTTGCAAATTGTTGACAATAGATACAAAGCCTTAGTCGAATTTAATCAATCATAAAATTCATATGCGACAGTCGTTAGATATACTTATCGATTTTGTATTACACTTTTTTAAAATTATAACAAAGAAATATTGGAATTGTAATAATATAGCGTGTCAAGTATCATAATATATGGATGTTTTAATCAATAATTTAGATGATAAAATGGGTTGTTAACCTTTTTTTTATTAAACGCCTGTTAACTTGTATGAATGCCAGAACTGATCAAATTTTAAAATGTTACTTTGCTATATTTTAATATTCCAAAGAGATGGTCAAAGTAATGAGAAAATAACCGATTATGTTGAACAATAATCCGTGTATAGTCGATGGCATATAAGTAGTTAAAAAAAACTTAAAAAAATGTATAAATCTAATTTTGAATTATGCTCCGAGATTAGTCGAGATTGAAAGTAATGTTGGTAGAATATTTCTTCCTGTATTTACTTACTACACAGCTGGTTAGGGCAATAAGGGGTAGCTCTGTCCATTATCTTTTCTCTATGTCTAAAATAGATCTACGTATAAATCACCTATAGCCACCGTGTGGTTAACCTAAATGCACTTCGTAGATTTAAACTGCAACATGTGTAAATTGACAAGAAATTGACTGATCATGTCATGTTTAAGAAATCGTATTATTTTTTTGAGTGCTATCAAACCAAAATGGCACTGCAAAAGAGATATTGTGTGTGCTCTCATATCTACACTCTATTTTGCTCAGTGCCACTTTATTTTGATGGAACTATTTTTTTTGCTTGGCTCCGGTTAATATAAATCAACCGTCATATTAGGTATGTAGACGGACTTTGTTGGCCAAGGACTTCTGAAACATGCTAGGTATATAAAAAGGTCGTCATATCAAAATGGGAATAGCGTGACCTAACATTGTTGTTTATTTAATTAATTATAATTAATGTGTTAAATATCAGTTTTAGTCAAGTTAACATGAAGTTCTATGTACTATGCTCTTCTACACTTCCACTTTCTTCTGTACTGCTATAATTAATAGGGAAGTTCTTGAATTAGGTAGGTATGGGTACATTTTTCCTTTCTGCTTTTGGTCGTTTCTTTTTAGGGTATCTTACCTTATGAAAGCAATAGAAAAATAAGTAGAGTAGTTAAACCTCTATTTAAGAATTAAAAAAACGAAATAAAAACCGTTTTCTTTTGCGCTTTTAAATGCATAAAAATATGCCCAAAAGGTGTTGAAAAATTTAATTACAAATAAATGAAACAAAACTTTATAAGGAAGATTAAGTTACATGTAATGCACATGTAGAGAAGCAGTTCAAAAATCCTGCACCAACCATTTTTATTTCTCTTTTGAAGAAAAGTTAAAAGTTTCATTTTTATGTATGGCAGTTGAGCGATAACGGTTTCTGTAGTTATCTTTCAATCAGAGGTGGGATATTAAAATTTAGAATTATTTCTAAATCCATCCACTTTATCTGTAAATCAGTAATATAAAGTGTTAAAAATCCTTCCAGAAATTGCCAATGTAGTATCTATTGATAAACAAGTGGGATACAATCTATCGAACTTACTACAAGTATTTAAAGCCTTTTACAAGGAATTATACTTTTTCTTGTTCAAGATATTTGCCAGTCTAAAACCACTATAATTTGCAGAGTACTACTGTAATTAATTATTATAATTAGTAGTTCGATACGTACATAATATGAAAAATTATTTGTGACATCTGTAAAACTGCAATTTAGTTTCACATTCATTTAATATTTATAACTATTTTTTTTTCAAAAGCGGTTTGAATTCTGCAATTCAGAAAATCTATACCCTTAAAGGGCCTGTAAAATTATTTTTTACTATCAATTTTCTCGATTTCGTGACCATACATCAAGGCCGTAACGAGGGTACATAGCGCCGGTGGCAAGTATTTAGGTTCGAAATTAAGCACTTAAGTGATAGCTAGCGAAAAATTGTTATCACATGCTGAAAAGAATGACCCAAAATTAGTGAGTTTCAAAAAAACTTCCAATGAGATTGGACCAAATTTGCCTGTATTATCAAAAAAATCGAATTTATTAACTTTATGACGTCATCAGAATCCAAAAATTAATTTTGCTCTATCACATCCAAATTTTATCCAATTTTGGTAAACCAAGTATGTAATCCTACTAAGTTTGGGTCATACTTTTCAAATTTGTGATCAAAATTAACCTTGCTTTAATAGGTTTCCAGAATGTGAAATCCTGGTTCCGGAATTCAGCACAGAATCTATCATTCTTTAAAATGTCGTGAAAAACTCATTTATTACAAATTTATATATTTTTATTTAACATTTTAATACTTAGAAGCTAAAAGTCTGCGGGAATAACATACTCTCGAAATATGTTAAGTCGAAATATTTAAATAAACATTGTATGAATAACTCTTTGCCTAACAAATGGAAATAAACACAAAACAATTACTTTACCTACATAAATCAATTTGGAAAAATTATATCGAATATAAATATCAGAAGCTTACGAATAATGGAAAGAAAGTATTCGATTATAAATAAATAATAGAATTGATTTACGTAAATTTTATCTACCCATCTTTAGGTGAACTCTTCATAACAGTAGTAATAGAGTTATAATTTATTTTAAGTAAATATTATATACTGTTGACATTATTATATAAAGGTTGGCGCAAAAGTCACGCATATGAAAGAAGTATGATATTTTGAAAACTCTGTAAATAAAAAATCTATTATTCTTTTCAAATTAATTTTTACCTTCTTAAAATATATAAAAGTCCATTTAATAAAATGACATAAAATTGTAGATATTTTCAAATTTCTAGATTTCGTAAAATAGCATTCAAGAAAAAGTGTGATTGAGCTTAAACATATTTCCAATAAGGTAACGTCCCTTTAGGTGGACATATTCTTCTAGATCTAGGCGACCAAGTTATCCAATCCATTACGGAAGATTTGAACCATCTATTTTAAATTCCGTTTCTTCAATTGTTGGTGGCCGGTTATCCTGTTACAGTTTTTCTTTCTCTTGATACTCTTATTTTCATATAAACACCCTAAAATAAATTGTTAGATCTGTGTATTTTATAATTGTTACTTAATTAACTTTAAGTAACAAGTTAGTTAATTAATTGTACAGTTCATTCCTTAATTAATCACAATCATACCTTATAAAGTTAATTAATTATACACTTCATTCCTTAATTCGGTATGCTTAAAATCGGAATAAGTGTCTGCAGGTAGGAAGCTGACATCCATCCTTGTAAAAAAATCCTTAACGACTCCTGGTTGGAGAGTTGATAATTATTGATAGAAATGCTGTTTTGTCTACCATGGGCTGGGAAATTCCGCATTTTCGAGATACTTGATTGTCGGCTATTGAAAGGCTATAATTGATTGTCACCTAGTCAAAATTTTTGGTAATCTCTTAACATGGTATTATCGAGTACTAAATAAACCTATAAGAACGTGGTCAGACAAAAAAAATGTTAACTCTTTTTTGGGGTAAAAAATAGGTAATGAGAAGCGTGATGCTGGAAGAGGATAAAATTAAAATTTTTGTCTGAACATGTGGTATTGCGCCTCAAATTCTGTTGAGCTTAGTTACGGCTGCTCCAGGATATTAACGTTAAACGATTGAATTAATTATGCTTTTAATATTTTGTGTCTTAAATACTAAATTATATTATTATCATCTTAAAAAATCGATCATTAATCTTTAAACGCGTCTAATAGCCTAATCATTTAAATCCATTTTTACACACGGATACAGTATGATCTTGAATAAAAATTATAGTATACCATCATACATTATTTAAGTGGATAATATATTCCACTAATATATTTAAGTGGATAATGAAGAAAAAAAATTCGTTATTGTTTTTATTTCTAATATAATATAATAAATACTACCACTAATATAAAACATTGTATGTATATATGTATAATGTATTCAATATCAAATGACGTGTATTTTCAGTCATTCATTTCATCATAGATGTGCGTTCGTTCATCACACACACACAGTACAATACATATATGTATAACAAGTTGCTAGTCTTAATTTAAATTTATTAATATTTGTTGTGTTTTCATTTCTTTATTATTATGTTTATTTTGGTTTTCTGATTGTTATTTTTATACTAACAATAAAAAGATATTGTTATTTTTCAAATATTATTGTCATTTGATTTAATTGTTGTTTATTCAAAATATCAAGGTAAGTTAAAAAAATTATTTTATTTTTTGTTAATTTGGTGTTAAAATAATTTTTTTTATGGCTTCAGTGAAGTTGATGTAGGAGGTTTAACGCTTTAATCACACGAGTGAACGCTTTAGTCAACACTAATGTGTGTTTTAGCAGTACATAGTTTTAAAAAGAGCACTTATGTGAAATTCACATGGGCGTGAATTGCACGCATGTATGTGTAAACGAATGCTAAGGGGTACTCAAAAAATTTTCCGAGTTCACCAAATGATTTACTGTGTCTATCACCAACCAATTACTTGTTAATAAAATATACCTTTTTCCACATGTTTCATGCTTCAACACGATATCTGAAAATGGGCAGGAACAATTACTTGAAATTTGAGCATGTTCTTGAAATTTTATCAAGAAATTAGAGAAAAATTCAATGACAATAAACTTTTCTTTTTCAAAATTAGTCGGGTACTTTTTTTTTTTAGTTTTCAATAATTTATTAAGGTTTTAACTTTAATTTAATTAATAATAAAAATCCGTTGCGAAATAAGATTTAAGCATACATAGGGACAGATAGTGGGAAGCGACTTTGCTTTACACTACGTAGTGATATACGCCATGGTGTCGTTACAATAATACAACTAAGAGAAGATAATTAGATTTTCATCAAACATAGTTAAAAAACTTTAAATAAATAAAAAAATGTACAAAAATTGCAAACTAATTTGGAAGCTTTGGATGCCACAGACAATTCGACATAATAATTATATTGTTATTTTGACGGAGATAAATAATGACAATGAGTTGCTTTTAAAAATATTAAAAAACTAATCTATATAAAATTTTTATAAATGATGCTATTTAATATTGTAGTATATACATAATTAATTTAGGTAATAATCATGTTCCATACCTGAATATTAATCAAGAACATAAGTGAAAAGAGTAAAATAAATACACAGTCGCCTTATGACTAAGCCATGGTTGATGTATCTACACTATAGTATGTGCTAAACCAGTGATAACCAAAGTGGTCCATATAAGCATCCAGGGATCCACTATGACATACACGGAGTCCATGGGTGCGAAAAGCAGATTGGGGAGGGGGGTCTATGAGATGTAAACGGAGGTCCGCGATAGTCCATTTATTTTAAGCAGGTTGCTACTGTAATTTTTATTAGACTTAATTAAACCATATACGTTTATGCATTAACTTTTATTTATTTATTTATTTATTTATTTGACGTGCTTTACTTGGCTGAATAATCCATACATTGGATCTTATAAAATATAACAAATTTTTCTTTTTGATACTTGTTGCTTGCAAATTATAAAAATAAGTTAAATAAAATATTCTTGAAGCTTAAAATAAAATTCTAAAATTATAAAACAACAATAATTATAAAACACAAATAACTGCACCAATAAGCAAAAAAACATTTGAAGCAGTAAGGTACTGATGTCAAGACTACAACACTCCTTTTTATACATATGTTCGCTTTCCCGATAATCTCAGTGATCTGTTAATTAATATTTCTTGCAAAAAGTTACTCACATTCACAATCATTTGCTCATCCTTAACATTTAAAATATTTTCCAAACTCGTTAGACCTTCTCTGCTAAGTTTGCGTCTCATATTTTCATCTACTCCAGGACAATCACATATTCTGTGGTAACCAGATTCACATTCTCCGGCGCACAATGGACACATCATTTGGTTATCTAATATTTTTTTTATTTTCCCACACGTATCTTCCTAATCTGAAATTAGCCAATATTCTTCTTGTCATTTTCTGTGCTATGGCTAGATAGAGTGACCGTATTCAAACCAATTTTATTGAAAACGTCCAAAGAAGGCATATATTGTTATGGAACATCCTACTTCTATACCAATCATTTAATACGTTCTTAATGTGAGCTTTTTTCCAATCATAGGAAACATTCTGATCATTTATTTTGTTTTCATCCATTCCAAAATCTCAAACTAGCTCTAGTATATTGTCGTTCAGCCCTATATCGAAACAATCCCGTTGAAGTAGAACTTTTTTTATACAAAATAATAGTTTTATTTTTCAATATAATTCATATTTTGATTTGGAAATAATTATGCAATAAAGTCGAATATTAGCATTTATTGAGAAATAATAGTGATGATAAAAAAATTCGAAGCCGCCAGAAACTGAGCAAAGAACCTTTTGTTTAAACACTAGTCCACAGTTTATATATATTATAGTATAGTCTACGTGTAAATTATTTACCCCCTCAAAATCCTACCTTTATAGGAAGAATGCAAAATATTATTGGGACAACGAGTTTTTTTTTTTTTGAAACCACTAGACAGACAGATACTCAAATTTTATAACCCCCCTGGCGTTTACTACTTTGCTGGGGTGTTAAAAATAGATATGACCTTATTACAGCTTTTAAAAATATTAAGTACATAAACTAAAGTTTTTGTAAATATTTATAAATGATGCTACTTAAAAATGGACATTATTTATTTAATAAACATATTTTATATCTACATTAATATTAGCTTGATAAGTAGAGCTATGAGTTCATTAATTTTTCAAGATATGCATTAATAACATAAAAACGGACATTACAATACACTTTATATAACATAAAATTGATTCTAATAAATGGAGCTATTATTATTTCTGAATTTACAAACTTATAACAGAAAGAAAATGGGTAAATCTTGTGCCAGGTCCGGATTAATTCTTAAGCGGGTTCTAAAAAAACAATAATTTTTTTTCTACTTTTTTACATAGGTTGTACAAGAATCTTGTACAACGTACGGATATATTGTAATTGCGAGAAAAATTCGTTGTTGAGTTTTTCAGAAATATTCATTTAGGTATCCCCGAACCCATTTTGACTAGTTGTCTGCAGGGATGAAAGTAGAGCTGAAAAGGCTCCGGACTAAAACCGAATTTGGCTACCCCATCCAAATATCATTGGTTATAATAATATTGTGGAAATGCAAAGTAAAAATAACAGTATTTTGTCGATAAAAAAATTTCACAGCCTTTGGCAGGAAAGAGTCTTTCAAATTTTACCCATTGATTTTAAAGCTACTATATGTACTTTGCTTTTCCATGCTACTTGTTCCTGATGTTTAGGATAACCACTCACTTATTTTTATACCATGTATATATGAAATATACATAGTATATTAAGTTTAGTTCCAAGTTTGTAACGCTTAAAAATAATGATGATAGGAAAAAAATTTTGTCATAGGTGTTCATAAAATCAACTAATTAGTCCATTTCCGGTTGTCCGTCCGTCCGTCCGTCTGTGGACACGATAACTCAAAAACGAAAAAAGATATCGAGCTGAAATTTTCACACCGTACTCAGGACGTAAAAAGTGAGGTCAAGTTTGTAAATGAGCATCATAGGTCAATTGGGTCTTGGGTCCGTAGGATTCATCTTATAAACCGTTAGAGAAAGAACAAAAGTTTAAATGTAAAAAATGTCCTTATCAAAAAATAAACAACTTTTGCTTGAAACATTTTTTCGTAAACATCACTTTTTACCCCTGAGGGCGCCAATTAGGCGAAAATTTTGTAGTATGTACCATACTTGAATATCAGTTATGTATGTGTCACATGTATGTATGTGTGTATATGTGTAAAGAAATCAACACTGACTATGCATGGTATTTCAACAATTAACTCAGTCAATTGTTTGTTTTCACTTGTTTTTTGGTATTTTTGACATTAGCAGCTTCATCGACTTTCCTCTATTTTTCTCGCTTTTTTTTGGGAGAAGTACTTTAAATAAGTTCGGTTCAGTCCTAAATATATCTTTGATGAATTTGATACTCTTTAAATTTTGTTCTGGCTTTGGCGTATTCCACTAAAAACACAGGGTTTTTATGAAACTTAATATATTAATAGATCGGGAGATTTTAAAAGAAAAAATGGAACAAAAAAAGTCTGCCCTTTTGAACACTCAAAATAGAGATATTTTTAATGCAGAATGTGTAATTTTTTACGGCCTTAGGTAACTGGTAAGATGCAATCAAAAAAGCAAACAATTTTTGTTTCTGGCATATTTCCGAAAATTTAGTTTTATTTTTATGTAAAAATGTTTCAAACATAAGTAATCTGTCTCTCTTTAAGATTAACGTTGCAATATAAATTTTTCTGTATCTGTTACCAGTTACGAAAATGAGCAATTTTTAACCCCTTGTATTATGTAATATCGCATTAAATTTTGTATTCCACTAAATTAAAATTGTTGCCATTGAAATTGCTTGAAAGTGCTTTGTAAATGCAATATATTTTCAATATATGTAACCAATAGTAAAAATAAAAAAATTTCTTTTGTTATTATATAACAAAATGGAGAACTGCTATTAGGAAATAAAATATTAATATTTTTGTATTATAGGTAATTATTCCTTAGGCATTATAATATTTATTTCTAGTTGTATAGCGTGGGAAATAAAAACCTGAAAAATTTCGAATTTAATATTATTACATTCATTATCTTACACTGCCATATTCTGCCAATCGATTATTGCAATAGACTATCTCTTGTAATATTGTGAGACTATTGTTTGTATCTTAACGGTGACTCAAAGATAGTATTACGCAGGTTATCCGCCCAAATCATAGTTTATTTATTAAATGATATAGATGCCTCATTTTCCAACCCGTTTTTGAAACAACCAGTTTTGACATGCTTTATCAATAAATTATACTATGGACGACCATGTAATACAACAGGAATAAGGGTAGTACGTAGCAAAATGATTGCAATGACTTGATTTTCATAAGAAATCTCATAGTTTTCTACGTAACAGAAAGTGGATATCTTAACAATTTTCTACCAATTGAAAGTATGAAATTATCTCACAAAATATTGGTATTAAGTCTGCAAATGGGCAAGTAAGGTTCAGGTTCCGAAAATTTTAAAACGATTTTTCGTTAGGTTATTCACGTTGAAACCTCACTCAAATGTTTCCTCATTCACTCTCTTTCGATGAAATATCGAAAATTTGCACTTTAATTTATATTTTGGGATGATGAATTCTTCCAAGAGGCAAACTTTTTGTAGCTCTCCAGTAATAAATGCTAATTGGCTACGTTAGACACAATTTTCATTGTTTTTTCTTTTTTTTTTGTTGTTGGAAAGAACGTATGCTGTTTTATAGTCGGAATAATATCTTAGCCCATTCAAAAGTTTGTGGGTTGAGGTCTCTTCAGTTCATAGGTATTGTATTACTAGAGGAGGAAATAATTACAGTATCCGCTCCAAACCTTTAGATTTTCAAACATTAAAGAAAAAAACAAATCGTTATTAATTTGATCACACGCAAAATATTAAATCCCCTTAAAATCATTAAGTCAATGTTAGGCATAGTAAAAAATTGTAGCAAGGCTGCAATCCTGCTCCAAGTATGTCATCAGTTTCAAGGTAAAAAGGGATGATATAGTTTAAAACTAAACCCGTCACGCAATATTAGTTTTACGACACAAAATAATTTCCCACTCGTTCAGTTGAACGCATTCCATGAACTTTTTTTATAATTTTTATTTTGTAAACCATACCGTGAATACATTTCCAAACTTTCGAATTACAGACCTTATAAGTTTTTATCAGTCTTAAATTGATTAATGAAAGATAATGTATTTTTATAGCTTAATGTCAATTGAATTTATTTCTACCATCTAAAAATACATTCTAATGTTTATATTTATTTATCATTACGATCTAAAATAATATTGACGTGTTCGGTGCCTACATAAGAGGTTAGATTATAAATAATTTAATGTATTCGAGACAATTAAACACTGTTAATAACATTTTTATACATACGGAATTGTACTTTTCAGGCTAATAATTCAGGATAGTAGTTCTTAAGGCAGTTTTCCACTAAACGAACAGTTAAGTTTATTTTGTGTTTGTGTTTTCTATAATCTAAAAAAACAAAAAGCTGAAACAAACCCAAAACTCTCGTTTCCATCGAGCGGGCAACATTTTTTTCTAGTTTTGCTTTTGTCTTTGGTCCTTTTCCACTGGTTGTCGCAAGTAAGTGAAAACACAGTTTTTCTTTAATAATCAACCAACATGTTTAGAGAAGAGGATTTTCTATTCTTAGTTGTGTTTTGATACTGAAGTCCTTGGAAAAAAGAAAGTGTACGGTGTCTTTAAAGCAAGGCAAACAAGTAAAATAAAAAGTACAACATGACCGTTTCTACTAAACAGACTCAAGTCAAAACACGTCGAAAACTTTTGGTATGAACGCTCCCGAAAAACAGAACTCCAACTGTCGCAAAACACGCCAGTTTTTAAAAAATTTGCGAAAAATTCCAGCTTTGTTTTATTCGACACTAGTTAGTTTTTTTTGCTTTGTCTGTTTAGTGTAAAATCGGCATTAGTTATTAATTAATAGAGATATGGGACAGACAATTTTTTATTTTAGTTGTTAGTTTGGTATTGGTGCAATTAGTCGACCTGCCGGTGTTCTATTGGGAAAAAAATTCGGTCCCCAATATGAGTTACTACGTTATTCATGCAGTTATTGGAATTAACAAGTATTTTGGAAAATGTAAATATTAAATGTATCTATATCTTTCATATTGGAGATATACAGTATAAAATTCTGGTAAAAAAACTCCTTTGCAGTTTTTGATACCTTTAATGTGATAGAAAAATGAATTAATTATCGCCTGTTAAATTGTAGAAAATAAAATTTACAAAATTTCATTACCGTTGTATTTTTTCTATAATATTTATTTGCCAAAGTTTAAGGTTGCTTATATGAATGAGTCTAGAATATGGATATGAAAAGAAATAATATTAAATAAAATTTATTTAAAGTGATTTCTCGTATTATATACAAAAATGCTCAATGTACTTAAGAGAATCTGTTTTATTAATTGCAGGTGGCGTCTCATGAAACTAGGATAGCACCCATAGGTAATTCTATGCCTCATTCCATAGCAATGGCGAATCTGCGGAGGGACGAGGATTATCGAAACAATATAGTTGGAGGTAAAATTCGAATTTTTGTTTTAGATATTGCATTTCCTACATTAGGTATAATATAGTTCGATAATATAATATTACCTAATGATGGATACATAACAAAAATTATATGTGTAAATTTTTTTCGAAATTAGCCGCATTGAGTGGTGTAGTACTTTAATATTATACTTTTATGCTTGATTTTAGTTAATGTACAATAAAAATCCTGATAAATTATCTTAAAAATAACCTTACTATTTTTGGGAGTTCTGAAAGACCGTGGGACAGAAAGTGTGTTTTGTTAAATGATTAATACATACTTCAAACTTCGTTAATGGCTTCCTTATACGACGAGTATATTAAACTTCTCTCAACGGCTTTTTTTTTTTCAAAAGTGCTGCTTTTCAAATCAGCATAATTACGGCATATTTAAGCTATCGGTTTAAAAACTTGATAATATTGATAACAATGACCACTTGATAACATTAATAATTATTAAACAATTCAGCAAAAGTAAACCATGTACCTATGTATTTAAATAAAACAAAAATACTTAAGTACAGCATATTCGAGGTGGTAGGCAAGCTAATCGGTCAAATATTTTTGTCGGAAATAATATTTTATGTTTAATAACTACTAATGTTTTTAAGTGGTCATATTGTCCGATAAATTCCCTGCAAATCCTCTTAAATATGAGTAACATGTTATTGTACTCTACTTCTTGACTTTGATATAATCATCATCTAGGTATATGCTAATTCATATTGATGATGTCTACATAGTAGTGGAAATATGAATTTATATAATACAAAAACTTGATCTGGGAAATTGTGGCAAAAATAAGGTTTAGGCAAAAATATTAAAAAATAAAGTTTAGAATGAAAAGATATCCAATAACATTTCCTTTCTGAAATAAATTGTGAAATTATTAAAAAAAGATTCTGGTTTTATCAGTTGGCAACTTAACACTAAAAATCTTATGGCACATCTCTTAAATGTGCAGAATTTTATGAGGAATATCTTTGTAGATTAGCTAAAATTGCGAATTTTTCTTGCTATAAAATGCAACCATCTGGATACGTGATTCAGAAGTTTATTAAATTGGGAGATGCTATATGATAATGAAACACAGCACTTTCCACCGAAAGGAAAATATTTATTTCCCTTATTTTTATTAAAATTATGAGGGTAATATCTAATGCAATACATAGTATAGTTTGTATTCATTTTATTTTTAGTCCATTCGATTGAATGACAGCTTAATTAATGCAATGTAAATTGCATTAATTAAGCTGTCAAAGTATTAATGAATAATTAATTTAAATTATTACTTAATTATACAATGTCTATAAGGTGTTTCAAAATTACTTTAGTATAAAATAAGCAGAAAAGCTCTTAAAAAAATATACCGATTCTAACCTACCTCGTGAGCCATATAAAATATATGAAGTAAGAAACGTTTTTATGTACGTTCTTATGTATACAACAAAGAGGGAATGTGTACTGTGTGTTATGGTTATGTGTTACTGTGTGTGACTGGTATTGTATGTGTACAAATTCAAGTGATGTGTCTGATCGGCTGTTCATGTATACGCATATACAATCCCTCTTTGTTTTATACATAAGAACGTTCATGAGAATTCTTCTTACTTCATATAAATGGCTAACAATATGGTAAGAAAGCTCCATAGATTAACTATATAACAATAAAACATTCATGTAACTGTTATCTACTGTAGCATCCACGATTCTATTCTAAAGTCATATTATATGCTAATAGGAGTGAAATAAAACGCAATTTCATCAAGCCATCCATAAAGAGATAAAAGTTTAATTGCACTGTTTTCATTTTTTGCCAGAGTTTTATATATACCTAAAGTAATGCCATGGAATTCTGAAACATCTTGTATAATCTGGCTACGTAGGCAATTTTTATAAATGGTTTCAATGGGGTTTTTGTTTAAGTTAATTAAAAATATAACGAATGGTATAAAAATTAAAGTATAGATAATATTGGCTATTAATTATGCATTAAGGAATTTATCATTTCGTGATTAATTACAATCTTTTGAATCTAAATTCGAATTTCTCATTTAACAATTGGGGAATATATAATGATCACAATTGTAAAGACGGGTTTAAATTGATATTTTTGTTATTGGCACTCATCCAATTATGTAAAGGCTTGCATTTACATATAATAATGGATAATGATAAACAAATAAAAAACCAAAATATAGGTAAGAATTCTTGTCCTCATGAAAAGAGCAATGGTAGTTAAAGTAACCAAAATAATATTGCGATACGGTAAACATGGATCTAATTGATCTTAAATAAGATTTTTAATAATATACAAAAAGTGTAATCTGTCTTTTAGAGTATAAAAAACTGTATTCGAAAAATAAAAACAGCCGAACCTAGATAAGCAAGAAGTTAAGATATTCTGATTTTTTCTCGTTTCAGAGGATCAATAAACTTTTTACTCAGCAGTTACAATATGTTCATGATAACAAAAATGTTTATGGGGCGGTAAATTGATCTCAGTAATAAATAAAGATTAAAAATAATGATGTGGGTGACCTCTGTTATAGACGTGGTCTGAGAAACGGAGGTTTAACCCCAATATTATTATCATTATAAAAAATCGAGAGTTTGTTATTTACAATAAAATTGAACACCTAAAACCGAATTGGATTATTTGTTTGTGTACATTACTGTGTTCAAAAGTTCCAAAAAGGCAAAATTATCTATTTGCCTATAGAATTATTCTATTTACCTATAGAATAAAACTACCTATATTTGGCAAAATATTTTTCACTATAAATTTCTCACTATAATTGATATTTCTTGCTTGTCTAGTTCGCTCATTTAGATTTAATTGTACTCCCAATACTGTGCATAAATTTAACTAATTTCTTATTTTCTTATTTCAGCAACAACTGGCGAAGCATTGGAGTCATGTGCGTAACGCTAAAATTTATTTTATTATTGAAAAAATGACCATTCTTATTAAAATTAAATTGACCATTCATTGTAAATAAAATAAATCCCATAAATCACGCTTTAACGGCCATGAAACGGATGTATAGCACATGCTTATCTTTCCTTGTTAACCTTTTATACACTGCAGAAGTATATATTTTCAGAGGAAATATGATTATATATTGATGATCTTGTACCTACCGAAAATCAGCGTTCTTGATTGTAATTGAATACTTCTTTCTTTAATCATATTTATCATTTTATACCAACAGCCATAACTTTCGTTATTCTACTTTTTGCATTAGTTTTTGACGGCCTCAGAGGAAAAACAGCGGAAGTCAATTTTTTGACTTTAAAATAATTTTGCTTTTTTTTTTTAAATATTTTTTATATTGCACACTTCTTTTTCAAAATATGCGAATATAAAGGCTAATCATATATGCATATATAAAAAATTATGATAAATCGATGAAACTATATTTAAAAAAAAAAAAAACTATGTGGAAATTAAAAATTTATGCTTTTAATAACCGATCTAGAGCCCTTTCTTTCTCATACAAATAATAGTTCTTTGTGTGATTATTAGTTTTATTATTACATCCATAATAAAAGTTAAAATAAAAGAAGAACAAGCTATTGGATTATTCATATCGATAACAGAATTTTGTTTGTAATAAATATTTAATATAAATCAATAGTACAAAAGTAAAAAATAAATAAATGATATACAATTTTTTAAGGTTTATCTGTGCTTAATTAATTTATGTTATTAAACGTTAACTTAGTAAACCACCAATGAATAAAGGTTTTTGACCTTTACTTTCACGTTCAAAGCTGATTTTTTATAAAAACTTCCTTTCAAAACGCTTTATCTTAAATATTCTAAGTATAACAGTAAATTTATACATTACAGCATGCATCAAATCCGGTAGTTCTGATTTTTTTATGATGTTATTCCAATGAATAATCCAAGTTTATGAACTCAGGCGCCGAACGCAACTTTGCCAAAAATCGACAAATCCGTGAAAATATCGGAATTTTTCGATTGTCCAATGTTCACATATCAAAAATCAAAGTGAGATATAAAATAGAAATTTTGCCACAAACTGTAAAAAATCGGCCAATTTTTATTTCGAGTATATGTTATCAGTGAAAATGTCTAGTCTTTGAATCTTATTGAAAATGCCACTCCATCGCCGAAAAACCATAATCATTCTCGGTTATTTCAACACACCAGTAACACTGTGTTCAAAATACTTTTTTATTTGCCAAACAAAAGTGTTTGCCAAAAGCCAGTTTTGCGCGCGAATTTGTAGAAAAAAAAGTCTTTTGTTGATCCCATTTATTAGGTTTTGAACATTATAAAGAAATTAAGTAGAAAACTTATTACAAACAAGCGTTTATTTAATACAATTTAATCGATAATAAATTTGAATGGATATGAATGAACATTAAATCTCAAGCTTGTACCTACAGAGATTGCATATTTTTCAAAGTTCATTTTATGTGTTTTGAGTTTGATCGCATAATAGCAGTGGTCTTCAAACTTCTTGAGAATTGAGACGTTATTTTCATAAGGTCAGGGGTTGATATGGTTTTTGCAATACTACCTAAAACTGACTGTTACAAGAAAATTTCTTTGATATGTCTCAAATCCGAAAGAAACAAGCCGTAGAGTTCCCAGTAGAGTTAAGAGCTATAAAAAAAAACCCTAGGCTCACTCGAAACAACTCGACCGTATGTTACAAAATCTTCTTTTCAGATCATAATGCCGATTTCTTTCAGGAAAATCAGGAAAAAAATGAAAACGAAAGTGAAAAAAACCATTTAAATAGATTGTTTTTAAAGAGGTTAACCTGGTTAAAGAGGTCGTTTATTTTTTGAATAAAGAAAAACAGAGCTATGTATTATGAACACGTATCAAACATTTGGTGGAGCTATACATACATATGTCAATAAGTGAATATTTATATTATTGGTATGATGTTATTAAAAGTATTACAATCTTACTATTGTATCTATTCTACAATGGCTGCGATCAGCTAAGGGACTGGTCAATTAATTTATAGAGCGCACTAAAAAAGTATTACTGGCAACTTATTTGTCATGATATATTTTTGCTAACTCAACTCAGATCAACTTAACTCAACGCAAAGCGTTGATTCTTACGGATTTAGGAAAAAAAACATCGCATCTATTACGCAAAAATTTGGGTAATAGAGTCACAGTTTTGAACGGAAGGGCTTAAAACCTCAGAACCTAACCAACTCTTCTACAGTTGACAAGCTCAACCCAGCCATCTCGTAATTACAACAGTACTCCGGGTCTATAAAACTTTTGGTCTAATTTTTCGGTCTATTTTTCGGATTACCGATTTTTGTTAAAAGGTATTTAGATTACACGGATTGAAGTGTAGCCCGATTACAGTCGCGACATATTAAAAGCTTCAATTTGCTGTTACAAAGTCTTTTCCATGAAAAACTTTCACATTATCTTGCCCGTGAATGTATAAGCACACATTTTGGTTCATTTGTCAGCCTTTTCGTACCCAATTCCTAGGGGCTGGCCACCCAGCCAATAATGAATTTTAAGATAATTTTATTTACCCGGATTTTAAAAAAATACCAAAATATTTCTAATCGGGAATTTGGTTGTTGAATTAAAAAAAGACACTTGTTAAGTATTAAAAAACCTTAGTTGAAATCGTTCACTGCTGACTTTTCCAATAGCATTTAATGATTTTGGTTCAATGTTCGAGTGAGTATTGCTTCATTTTATTTCCTCCTTCTCAGTCTGCTTTACAAACTATTGATACAAAAGGACTATTAGGATACTCTGCTAGAATCAAAAATTAATTTAAAAAAAATGTAAATGGAGTCTATTTATATGATTGTAAGTTCATGACATACGTATACTCTATTTCAAAGCAAACGTACCAAATCTTCAAAAACTATTCGGTAGTGGTCCAGTAAAAGTAATGTTTTTACGTGAATTTATTCAAAGGCAAAAAAAAAAAAAAAACTAAAAAAAGGAAGGTTTCGCATCTAATTTAAAACCCTACTAACGCACAGTTTCAAAACTGTTACGGTTGTGTTAATTAACACTATGTATACATAAAAAAACAATTTTTGGACAATATCTTGGAGACCATTAACTTTATGAAACATAGTTTCAAACAAAAATTGTTGGAAATTTTTTTCCGTAAAAAGTCATCAAAGATTTTGATATCTGCAGCCATTTTTCCAAAAATCGGGAAAAACGGCCAAATATATATTTATATGCTAATTAACAATATCTTGAAACAATATTTTACGGAAAATTGTTGTCCTAAAAAAAATGTAGAATGAAAAATTTCGATATCTTTAGCCGTTTTCAAAAAGATCAATTTCATATATATTTTTCGTTAATTATTCAATCAATAAGAGAAATATATCGGAAATGGACTAGTTAGGTGATTCTATGAACACCTATACCAAAATTTTTTTCGAAGCATCAATATTTTTAAGTGTTACAAACTTGGGACTAAACTTAGTATACCTTGCATATTACATATATGCATGGTATAAAAACATACATATTAATAAATACAAGAGCGTCGTTTTTGCTTTGAAAGCAAGCAATTCAGTCCAAAGGGTTAAACAGGATTGAATATAAGCAAATACACTATCTCTTCTAGCTTTCAAAGATAATAAAAATGAAGAGATAATTTGTCTCACTTTTTCAACTTTTAGCAACAGTAAGGGATGATAAAATTTTTTGAATGCTTAATTCTAAAAAACAAGAAAGTATAAACTTACAAATAAGCTTAAGGTACTTCAATTTTGATCAGTTTTAGCGGGGAAATAGATGTATGAATTGTTTTTGAATCGACTTTTTATACAGGATTGGTTTTTTAGATTGGTGCGTTTGTTTTGAAACGGAGTACTTCCTCATATATACCTATATAATATTTCATATGACATATGTTTCGGTCGATTTTTACTGGGCATGCGATTAAAGAAAGTACATATAACAAAAGTTCTTCATTTATATTTTATATTATGAAATATATAATTATTACTTTTTTAAAATAATTTTCCTGTATTTTTTTTTGTATTTCAGTTGATTTATTTTCATGATTAAACAACTTGTTTCGTTATTAAGCTCAGTTTTATTTGTTTGTTTTTAGTATCATTGCTAAGTTGTGTTTTATTACGATGAGCTACTTGTCATACTTATGATATAATTAATGTGAATAATTACAGTGAATGAATAAAAAATATATTAAATACTATGTATGTACAATGATGAAACTCGTTGAAAAATAAACGATACAGATTTTTTCTAAAGTAACTAATGCAGTTAATAATTTGGTACTTCTACGTGTGTAAAATAACTATTATATCGTTATATTATGTAGTTCTATCATGTTGTAGTATATAAATATTATCAAAGATAATAAATGAGAACTCTAGGATATTTCGAAATAAACTTCGATTTTTGCAACAATTTCCTATTGTAATTTTTTGTATTATCTAGTGCAATTTTCTTATTACATAAATTTGTATTTCGACTACCAAGTAGTCATCATCAGCATAAATTAGCTAATCACAATTACTCTTAGTGTGTATGTTACTTGTTGTTAATATGGTGGCGGTCTGCATTATTGTAAAATTATGTGGGATAGCATTGGATAGATTTTCGAAAATGAACGAAAACGTGCTGTCCGCCACCAAATTAGCAACGAGTAACATACACAATAAGAGTAATTACGATTAGCTAATTCATACTGATGGTGACTAGGTGGTCGAAATACGTATTAATATAATACTTGGTAGTTCAAATACGTATTTATATAATACAAAAAATTGATCAAGGAAATTGGGCGCGTTAATTTCTACCCAATTTCTCAATGGTGGCACATTTCATATTGAAATGGAAATTTCTATTTCTATTACGTTATTTCTATTACAAAACAAATAAACTTAAAATTTTGCGTTTTTCTATCTGCAATGCTGAAAAAAATATGATATTTGCTTAATCAATTATTTTTTTTGCATTCTACACGAAAAGTAAAATCGAATCCTCTAAAATGAAAACGATCAATATAATGAATATTTTTTGCATTATTTCATGCCATTTTTATATGATTTTTTTTTTTTAAATAAATATTTCATGTTGGTTTATTACATATGGGTCAGTTACTGTATACTGTATTAGCTAACACATTTTTTTTTACAATCCCATATCATTCAGCTTCGAGGATAAAATCTCTAGCGCCTTTAACTTTATGCCAAATAGTATGTAAGCAATTCCTCATGCTTGGGGCATTGTGTGCCAAGTTTAAAATTATTCTAAGATGGAGTCGATAGAAAATGACGCTTTCTCGGCAAGAAGTGTTTTGAGAAATTATCATTAGGTTAGGTTATATTGGCTATAGAGCCCATTGTGATACCATGTATGTGTTTTACCACCTTTCCGCTGATAATTTCATTTATCAGCTCCTCATTTTCAGAGGCTGAGTGCACCTCTTTCATGCATATACCATGCACTACACCAGCCCATCACAACTACTCATTAAATTAATTTTGTTGAGACGGCGGGAATCGAACCCGCTACACTAAGCATACCGCGGACGGAATTAGTAAACGCCTAAACCAAATGAGCTAATAGGGCGAAATTATCATTACTAAAACGTTATCTACCATTTGGCGAAGTCCTGTGGTTATAACTTGAATTACTCTGTATGAGAGGCCGCGTATTCGGAAGTTTTTATGCCTGCACAGTGTGTAAAACGAACTACTAAAATTTGTAAAATTGGAGGACTAAAATACACTGTTGTCTAATATTTAAGTATAGAAAAATGTGCTTAAGTATTGTATTATAAAAAATTCTATTCTTCCATTCAATTACATTGTATTGCTATTGGAAATTCCATTTTTTCGAGTAAATTATAATAAAAATATAATAACTTCATATTTATCATTGTCAATAGTTTAATTAACCTACACAGGATGTTTTTGTGTAGGTAAGCCATTAGATCTAAATTAAGCATATGAAATTTATCATAACTATTATTATCGATGAAAAAAAATATTAACGCATTACTATCGATACGTTACTATAAATAATTTAGTAGACAATTATCATTTATACTCATTCTTTTCAGTCGTTTTAAGTAGATAAGACATATGTGTATAATATACATAACATACTCGCGTCAATTGTTAGTATTATTTAAAATATAGTTTACTGTAGATATGAAAAAGTTCATAAACACAGCACAAGTTCATAAACGCACAAATAAATACTTTAAAACTTATAATACTCCTTCTTAAATCAATATCAAAGTGATGGTAAAAGACATCAGATGAGATTATGACCATCTCATCAAAAAGGATACTTAGAGAGCATCATTTTTTGGGACAAATTTTTGAAAATATTTTAATTGAAATTGAAATATTCGAGTTAACTTTGTTCTTTTGAATTATTGTCTTGAATTACTTAATTATTTTACCATTTCAATTCCATTCGAAATGAATGGAGCCAGGTTTATTTGAACATTCGTTTCCATAGTAATTATGTTAAAATTATATGTCATGTCTTTTCCAAACTGAATTGATTTTGAAGATCATCGCATAGAATACTCTCCGTTAAATTACTTTTCAAATTAACCAAAAAATTCGGTCAAACTTATAAACACCCCTTTTTTTAGTTCGGGGGTTAAAAAAGAAGCTGTTCGTGTAAATACGACAACCATTATGGTTCAAACATTTAACTTTCTAAATGATGAAAAGAATTTTCTATAGCTGCATAAAACACTGCCAGCGACGGCCCTAGGGAAAAGTGAGAGGGGCGGTCGCTCAAGGCGCCAGGTAGCAAGGGTTGATTATTGAAAAAAAGTTAATTTTTGAAAAAGTTTGTGATTCATAGATGATCTAGCTCTATTTTAATTAAGGGGTACGGTACGGATACATTTTTTTTAACTTATGATATTAATTCCTCTCTTCTGGTACTTCTTTTATTTTTGAAATTTTGCCTAGACCCAAGCCCAGATCAAACCACATTTACGCTTAGGCTCAGGATTCATGAGTCTAGGTGTAAATAAAACACTGCTAGTAATTATTTATAGAATAGCGTTAATCTGGAAGGGCTAGGACAAAATAATAATATAATTGTGTAAGGAGGATTGGTGCAATGGTTAAGACTTGGTAAAATACTTTGTGCCGATTAAAAAATTACCTTACTTTCGAATATAAAATTTGAGGAAAATTTTGAAGGTTAGGCTCCATAAAATCTGTTTGAAAACGTTTTTTCAGTACTCTTCATTTTTGAGTTTTTTTTTTTTTTTCATACCTACAGACACCTAACTAAATTCGTATATAATTTAAAGTAATTCATATTGAATATTGTTAAATTATTATAATAAGTTTTATAATAGCATATATTTATATAAAAACTAGGTTTTCTTTTATGACGTGTTACATAAAGTAAGAAAAACTATACACTCGATGGGAATTTCAACATATGCAAAGATTCTTTTCTGTAAAGAAATGTGCGCGTTTTTTTCATAGTATTGTGGAAAGTTTCGTTAATTATATTATTTTCATAATTGAAAAATCAATTTGTAACCGTAAAATATTATTGAACATTTTTTTATGAATACATAAAATAATTACTTTGAATAAATTTTTTAATTAAGAGTGAATAGTAATAGATATTAGAGGTTCAGTTACATTTATATAGAAATCAATATGTAATTTTAGACCGTGAGCCCACAATAAAGCGAAATTTCCATGATTCATTTCGCCTGGCTTGCTAACCGATAAAAGTTGCACAATAAAGAAAAATGAGATTTTATTAATTGCTCATGTGAATTTATGGATATCCAACTTTAGATTTTCGTGTTTTTTCTACAAATTGTTTTACTGCCGTGTGTGTTAATTGAAATTTATTGACATTGCGATAGGTGAAAAATGGCCACGGAATTGACAAAAGGGTTGAAAAAAAAAGTGATACTGTAAAAAATATTTTCAACCCTTTCGTTAGTTGATTTGAACTTCGAGAAACATAAATTCGACAAAACGAGCTACGGTTTAAAATTCAATTTTCTTTGCTTAACTTACCTTTATTAATCCTCATCAGCCAATTACAAAATAAGGATGTAACTCAAACTTGTAATTTTCCATTTCGTATTTATTTTTAATTTTATTATTTAAGTATGCTTATAACGTAGTTTAATTTTTTTCTGATATATTGATGAATGGATTTTGACCTAAGGAGGTAATTTTCTTCTTCTCGCATACATTCTCTTTGTGCTTGAAAATTCCTCTCGCTCTTAAATTGATTAAAAAAAAACTGGTTAATAATACCCCAATGCATAAAATGTGACACAAAAAGCAAAAAGTAATTGTGAGAAAGTTGCCTTGATCTGCAGGGAAAAAAAGCCCTAAATATACCTAGATACATAAAAAAACCACCCAAAAATTTGATTTTATAATGAAAAAAGAAAAAAAATTAACAAATTTTTTAACTTCAGTAGAACGGATAATGTTCTACAAAGCTTCAATGTTGATTTATGTATTTAAAAAAGAAAACAAATGCGAAAATTAAAATTTGGGCCAATTATATTTCTATCTGCGCTTAAGTAGGTATTTAATGAAATAGGACGTTGGCGGATTTGCTGTAGTTGGTTCTTCTTGATAGCCAGGTGTGTTTGAAATTTTTCTCTGATTTTTATTACCTGGGAGTGCGGTGAGAAACTACGATGAAGTCGTAAAAGAGATTGAATCGCTTTCATTCACTTCAATTCAAAAATTTTCGTCTGTTTTCAAATTTTCTGAAGAATGGTGTTTATAGTATAAACTTTATACAATGTTGGTCATTGTATAAAGTTTATACTGAAACTTCATTTTAAAAACTTTATTTATTGAAACTTCATTTTAAAACTTTAATTGAAAATTATTAACATAATTACTTAGTTAATTATTAAAAATTTTACAATTAATTATTTTAGCATGCATATATACAAATTTCTTGAATGATCGATGTTCGATATCCTCCAATTTCCTACTTTAATAATGTCTCCAGATCATATAATTTGTTGTATTTACGTAAATTTTTGAAGTAAAAACACTTTTTGAGTGAACAAAAATCATAGAAGTCGCGTCATCTTCATAGTCATCGGGCCTGTTTGTAATTGAGCTCCCCCTAAATGGATGGACCGCTTATGATGAAATTTTGTGTGTGTATTTAAGTAAATGGGAGGATGCTTTAGATTTACAATTCGGTTTACTAAAATTCATGAAATAAATGGTGGAAACGCATATAAATAAAATATTACATTTAAATGTTTATGGTCTAAGATTAAAGTTTAAATTGGTCATTAACACTTCTTTACAAACCAAAAATACTTCAAAAATAATAATCTAATAGTTCGACAATACAATCCACAAGTTAGGTACTTAGTTTTTATTTCTATCGGAGGTCCCCAAAGACTACCGTGCAAGCTTTTGTACACCAAAGGAGTGAAATATTTTATATATCATAAATGTGTTTGGTATAAAAATCTAGCTGGAGTGGGATTTATTCACTATCTTTCATCAATCTACCTTGAAATGAAGCGTTATCTGTGAAGACAAATCGATACATCCCGCGTTTTCGGCCACATTGTATATTACGAAAATAATGTTCAAATGTACAGCCAAAAATCCTGAAAGAAAATTTTGTTAAAACCAAACAGTTTAACCATAATCTTCCGAGTCGAATAGCGTGAACAACATTATATATCTATACACAGTGATTATTGACATTTAAATGCCCATAGTTCAATAATTTTGGATCGTCGTGTCCATTGATACTTTTGATCAGGCTACCAAGAATACCTACCAGCTTTTTGGGTAGCGAATAATTTTGTTGTAAAGGCCCTAGGATATAGGTACTATTAGATCAAATCTATTATTGATACCATCGAATTTTAACGATTTTCATCTAATAAATATCTTTAATTATTTTGTTCATTATAATTTTAATTACCTTGACCTAGTGAATGTGACGGACGATGTTCAAAAATAACTTGAACCAAGCAAGTGTGTACATATAAACTATATTAATAATAAATAATAATATACCTACCTAACTTCATACAATAAAGAAATATATAAAATAAGAACATGGTGGTGCTTATTAATGTTTATTTAATAAATATATAATTATTTACATTTTAATGTGACATTATATTGTTGTTATAAATGGTGTTGTTATATTTATAAAACAATGTTTTCATCACAAACGGCTTTACATCAGAATGAGATAGTACATGGATCTACTGAAACGGTTCATGTACCTACGGTACCAACAACAGCTGTGATTAATAATAATAATAGAATGTACAATAATGGTAAGTTTTTCTTGTTAATTACAATTTTAATCCGTTTATGTTATCCGGGTCAGTCGTGATTTTTAAAGAAAATCTTCAGGACACAATGAAATAATTAGTGCCAAATAAAACTAACCTTGCTTAAAATTCAATGTAGTCCATTGATTTGTAAAAATTTATGGTATAATAAACTTTTTTTATTTATTTAATAATAATAATGGGGTTTAACCTCCGTTTTTGTGACGCATGCCTAATCACAGAGGCCACCCACATCATTATTTGTTAATCTTTATTTAATCAATTACAAACATATACAATTACATTTTTGATGTGGGTGGAGTCGGTTACTTCGTTCTTATCCAAGCGACGACAATGTGATCAAATCTGCACTCCCATTAATTATAAATTGTTCACACTGCCGCTGCCTGGTTTCGAATCCGCAACCTAAGTCTAAATAATCCTACGTTCTAAAACTAGCGCCTTAGACCGCTCGGCCATTTAGACTGTAAACTATTTGATGACGATCTCAAAGATGTGACAGAAGTGAATTAGCAAAATCAGTGTCAAAATAACATGGGGATAAATACAAACACAAAAATTAAAAACAAACAATATAAGCAAGCACCTAAATTTGTTATCATTGGTTTTTTTTTAAATGAACTTGAAAATGCACTAATCACAATTTACTCTAAGGCTCGAATTTTGCCACGTCAACCGGATATTTAGGAACTCCAAATCATTATGCTCTGATTTTATAGAATTTTGGTAACATTGGTATGAGGATTCTAATTGACGTAAAAATTTATGTGGCTAACAACTTATTACTATGAACAGATGACATCAACGTATTATGAAATATACAAAATAATTAATGCTTTAGACTAGAGTATCGTCACAAAAAATAGTGAAGTACGCCATGTAGCTTCCACTAAAATGAAGTTTTTTGATTTCGTAAAAATTTTACTACTCTAAAAATCATGTAAATAATTTTACCTAAATATTTTTATATTCAGTACATTCTAATAAAAGTTTCGTAAATTGTGAAAATAATAAATTCTAAAGTTCCCGACTAGAAATTTTCACGTGCTCCCATTTGGGACCCAGCTTGGTTGCCCAATTGGGACCCCAAATTGGGCTGTAACGCAGAAACTTATTTGGGGCCCGGTGGGGCTATCCCAATTGGTTCCCAATTGGGCAGTCCCTATAGGTTCCCGAATGTGCAAGCCCTATGGATTCCCAATCGAATAATCCCGGTCTGTTCCCGCTTAATTTACCTTATTGTAAATCATTTGCCCCTTGTTAATCAATACAATCATGATGTAGCCTATAGCTTCAAATTAAAAATAAACTGGAAATTACCAAGCAAATTTTTTTATTTATAAATTTATAAAAATACAATAGATTCAGTCAATAGAATGATCATTTTTTTAAACGAAGAAGACGATGGCCATCCCAATCTCGAGCACCTTGTATCACTGCTGTCATTGCCTTCAAAATTTCTTTATCGTCTAGTGGGTTTTCGGGACTGGAAGCTAGTTTTTTAATAAAGACATCTATAATAATTTAAAAAAAAAAATTATTAATGTAAGAACTATTTTTTTTAATAATTACAATATAACTTGTGATCGAAATTTTTACCTTGTATACTTGAATAAAAACTTCTGGTCCGTAGAAGTCCAAGTTCACATTTTACATAACCTCACTTTCAATTACACTCAAAAGTTCGTTACACATATGTCAAAATAATATAATTCAATTAAACGTAAATGCACTTAAAAAATTTTATGATATAGTATGATGCTGAATTTTTATAAATTAAAATAACAAAAAAAAAACTATAAAAAATCACTTATTTTCGATTCATACTCGATTACTCGATCGTTTGTTAATCACAGTGTTTTTATTATGACAAATAAAAAACTTCTCGTAGCGCCATCTGTTGAAATGTTTTAAATAAATAAAACGCGGAAAATTCAAAAATGAAGAACTGATACTTTTGATTCAAATAGAAGGGAAATAGCAATAACAGAATAATATTAAGAGAAAAAAATAGATTATGTAAAAAACGAAAAGTTTATAAATACTCAAAGTACAGAGTTAAAAGTGAAGTAAAGCGTTTTGAATTAAAACTTTTTTAGGGAAATTATTTTTTTCTAAATTTATAACTATTTACTTACTATAAAAAAATAACTTAAACAAAAAAAATTAATTGAAAAATTATGATTGTTTTTAATAAAGTAGGAAATTTTTTAAATCAATTAACTGTACTAAGATTAAGAACATATATATTTGCTTTATTCAAAGCAATCAAATTTTTCAAAATCCGGTAAAAATAGAGTAAAGATTATTTAATTTTTACATCGGGCTATCCCAACGTGTTCCCAACCAGGTCCCACTCAAACAATTAAACCGTTGTGTTTATCATTTAATTTAATTTGGGCTTTCCCAATAGGTTACCAAATAGGCCCCAGTTGGGAAAAACTATTTAAAATCGCCTATTTTTACATTGGGCTATCCCAAAAGGTTCCCAATTGGATCCCAATTGGGATAGACCTATTTTAATTTAATTTGGGCTTTCCCAATAAGTTCCCAAATAGGCCCCAGTTGGGAAAAACTATTATAAAATCGCCTATTTTTACATTGGGCTATCCCAAAAGGTTCCCAATCGGATCCCAATTGGGATAGACCTATTGGGACATGCCCCAACAAATCCCAAGCGGGCCCCAATATAAGTACTGGGACAATTTCTAGTCGGGTTGTGCCTACTTGGAGGTGCGAAAATTTGATTTGCGAAGCCAGGGGGTCGCTTGTAATTATTAACCATTTAATGGATCAAAATCTTATACATGCTTGATGGACAATTCAATAATAATTGGAAAAATCATTTTAAAATAGCTCAAATACAGGAAATTTTTTCAAACCTCAGATGTTGAGATCATACCTGACCATCCCTGAATTTCACCCTGATTTTCAGAAACAATTAAAATCGATCTAGAGCTAATTACTTTTAAGAGACGAAAGAAGAATAATCTTCTATTTTTCGCAACATTTTTTAGATAACCAAATTAGAGTATGAAAATTTTTTTATACAAGATGTTTCTATTTATATATCAAAATGGTCTATTAAAAACATGTCATTTCAAAATTTTTTCGCAAATAATGTCTTCCGTAAAATAATTCTAAAAATAAATATAAAGTGTTATTTAAAATTTATTTTTAATCAAATTTTAAATAATCTTATGATAAAAAAAAAAAAATAACATAATATTAACACGTCAATCAATCAATTGACTATGGTAAAGAATCGATTTTCATTTATAATAATAACTATTTCCCTTAAACAAAGAAAAAAATAGATTTATGTAATCAAATATTTGTAGTTTCGAAGACAGAAGTTAAAACATTTAACCTTGAGAGTTCAATAAAAGTTCATAAAGCTTCAGTTAGTACGTTATGAATTGAATATAACATTGATAGTATTAAAATATTTATTATATACAAGTGGAAATCGTTGCTTGGGCAGGGATATTTTTAATAATAATTCTGTGATTGCGTGTGTTCTTGTATAGCAATTATAGGAATATGTCAGAATCAATCATACGTCATCAAATTTCAAATAAATTTATCCTTGTTAAGTACAATGACATACAAGTGAAAATATATAATGTTTGGTTCTTTGTTTGAAATATTTTCAATTATATATCTTCCACCCATTTAACACACTACGATAAATTTTGAGAAAAATAAAATCAATTTTAAAAACATGCTAGTGGTTAAACAACCCTATTTTACAAATTTCGATTTGATAAAAATAATTATTTTCTGAAAAGTTGAACTTGCTAGTCACGATTATACCAACAAAATTTTTACTAACACATCACGTGTTTAAGGTGTGACTTGAACAATATTTTCATATACTCTCATTATTATGTATTATCATAGACACGGTGAAGGTTTTCGACCTAAAACTGTTCCATAAAAATTTGCTCCAGGCTTCATTCTTTACATGGAAACCAATTTTGATCACATGTATCTTTGTGAGTTTGAATTTCATAAATACCTAGACATGTGAGCTCTTCTTTTTTTTAAATGAATATAGCATACAAAAGCAATAGCTAATGTAATTTTTCTAATTTTCGTTTCTTATTCAACATTTTAGCGTCAAAATTGGCCGAGACATGCCACTTTTACAATAAGTAGGTACAACAACAATAATACTACATTTACATTAAAAAAAGTACTTATCGTAAAAAGTGGCATATCTCCGGGAATTTTGATTCTAGAAAGTTGAGATACTTGTGTATTGAATAAAAAATGATAAAAATTTATGCAACAAAAAATTTTCTTGTATTCAAGTTTAATAAAAACAGTGCTCATTGGGCACTGCTGAGTGCACTGCTCAGTGCTGTAACATACAGCTATGTAACACTGCAAGTAAATTTTTATATATCAAGCATTCAAAAATTAAATCATAATGACGTTTTGATTTTATACCATGTATATGATATATACCAAGGTATATTAAGTTTAGTCCCAAGTTTGTAACGCTTAAAAATATTGATGCTATGAACAAAATTTTGGTAAAGGTGTTCATAAAATCACCTAATTAGTCCATTTCCGGTTGCCTGTCTGTCTGTCGTCTGTCTTTTGTCTGTCCGTCTGTCATCACGATTACTCAAAAACGAAAAGAGATATCAAGCTGAAAATTTTAACATTTATGTATGTGTAATGTGACAGAGTAATCTACACTGTCTATACATGGTATTTCAACAATTAACTCAGTCAATTGTTTGTTTTCACTTGTTCTCTTTAAAAGTTTATATTTCTTTCCCGTGCGAGTTCACCACGTTTACTGAAAGGGGGAGATTGGTCGAATAAGCTGTTTTAAATTTTTTAATATTTTACACTTTGTATTTCTTACCGTCTAATAAAAGCTACTACAAGGTAAACAATTTATGGTGTTTACTACAATGCTGGTATGGTATAAGGACAAATTCTTTGTTGGCGTATGTAATATTACAGTATTAAATAGGACTTGACGCCCATACTGCATTAACTCTTTAATATTGCTAATGTTACTATTCCCTCAAAGGTCAAAGGGCATTCACGACAATACTGACATTGTGATATCCAAAAAAATTCCTTACCGAGTGTATACAAATACATATCTTACCATGTGCATACATAATTTTCTTCAGTTTAAACCTCTATTAGTTTTTCGCCAATTCATAGAACATAACTTATCGACGCTCCCACCATTTTGCTTCTTTATTTATAAAATCTGGTATTTGGACTGAATCAAGGCCTAATAACATGATGTTTCGACAAAATGTCAAGAATTAATAAATGATTAATTATTTTTTTAATGAAAAATAAGGTATTTATTTGTAACTACCTAGTGTTTAAAAACAAACATTAAAATATCATTAAAATAGTTAAATTTTCCCACAGGTAATTTATGTACAAATGTGACTGATAAAAACGGGATAATTTGTATATCAATTTCTTTTGTTTTTCATTTGTACAGAATGTTTAAATGATTTTTTTATTCGTTGTGTGCGTAGTCATGGTAGGGACAATAAAAACGATGCCAGCGCATCCAGTGAAAAATTTTGGCGATAAAGGACGCTGCTATGATTAATTTGCATTTCTTTACATGTTAATGTTATAGAAAATGTCAAATTAAAATTATTGAAAAATACTAATTAATTAAGCTTAATGCATTAAAAATTGTGAAAATAAGAAATCAAATTGCTCATTTATTATTTTTCAAATGTAAATTATCATAATTATTTATTTAAATATGTGAGACAACAATATTAAATTTTCAATGAAAGTCATAAATGCAATCCATACAATTATATATGCTTCCATACAATTCTATAATTAAAGTAGTGTACCGTGACCATGGAAACGCCTCCAATAAAACTCACGTGCGAATATAGATATAACAGCAAAGTGAAAATTTTCATATTTTCTATTCGAGTCACAGAATTTTTGCCGTTGCCTCGGATCCGTTTAATCATACTGAAAACGTTTATTAAACATCAATCGTGTATTTAGCCATTGTTTAATGTAAAACTTAAGAATTTTATGAGTTAAACTTCATAGTATAAACCAAGAGTTTCAATAAAACTTTTTTTTAAGTAAATAATGCAACGAATAAGTATTAATAATTGAATTTGGTAGTATTGGGAAAATCATTTCCCCTGCTACAACTGGTGACTTAACTAAAACTAAAATAACAGCCTCAAATTTGATTGTAGCAGGTATTGAATAAATAAATGTATATTAAGAAACCATATTAATTTACAACAACACTGTTTAAATTATGACTGAAAAGTTTAATAACAAGTAGCTTACTCTTTTGATGGTCTAGTTTTTCCATAAACCAATGCTGTGTTTTTTAAAGATAAAAGTCTGCCTTATTGACAGTTTGATGATATTCTTGATATAGTTTGAAAACATGATCTTGAATAGTTTGAAAGAATGTGAAGAAATAGAAATTTGGCACAGAGCTTGTCAGGCATGAAAGGGCAGATTTGGAAACTTAAAATTTAAGGATTCAACTTTAAAAAAATACAAAACAAGTAAAAGAGTCAAGTGTTTTTTTTTTAAATCGTATCAAAAACATTTAAAATAGGCGTCAGCAAAGACATAAAATTTGTAGATAAATTTAAACTTGGATGGTTAAGAGGATCATGAATTGAGATATCATATTACTTTATATCAAAAAATTAAAAATCATAGCACCTCAAGACTTTGTATATTATTTGAAAGATATAGAAACTTGTTACTTGTTTGGTCTGAAGAAGTTCTGTTTGTCAAAAAAAGTGGTATGTGAAAACATCTTCGTTCGTTGATTAACGTAGAAAAAGAACTCAAAAATCAAAATTTACAATTTATATATCAATTTACTTAAAACTAATAAATCGGTTATAAGATAAAAATATTAGAAGACACTCAATTTATATCAATATTTTTTATCGATTAATCGGCAAATAGTTTCATTAGAAATGGAAATTTGAATTTTCTTATTCTCTAGTTTTTTTTGTACTTATTTTTCATCTTCTTAGCTTCCCCTCTTAATTAATGAAAAAATTTAATTTATTGATAAAAATAAAAAAATATGACATGAACTATTATTATAAGTTAAAATTGGAGTTGTTGATTTGAAAACATGGAATTTTTTATAAATAAAATAATTTATCGCGATGACTCTTATATTCTGTTATATTGTATTTTATATCGAAATAGGGGATTTCGATTAAGGTGATTCGGTTCTTATTATTATAATATTGATTTGAAAATTGAAGAAAAAATGTATGAAGAGGTTGTAATGATTTGAAGAGGTTGTAAAGTATATATATAATAATTTTGAAAATTTGAATCACTGTATTTTTAATATTAATTGACAAATTGCTGTCCAATGTGACAAATTCAAAAGAAAATGTTTCGAATAAAACTTGCTTGGTTTGTTATAAAGAATAACGTTCTAAGAGCCACACTTAAGGGCGGACAAATCCACCTAATTTATTCGACTCCGCCAAAATTATTATCTGCCAATGTATGGTAAACTGTAATGTGTAAGAACTGACTGTAATGTTGGTTGCATATAAAAAAAAAAAATTTAAATTACACTTTATATGTCTATGTGTCCAATCTGCTATTATATGGGCACCTCTGAAAAGTTATCTAAGCGATTGAAGTCGGAGTTCGTTAAGTGGATGGTATACTTAAGGTCGTTCCTAAAAAACAGTATGTAAATATTTGAGACCTACTTAATTTTGAGATTGGATTCTTTTAGTTGTTTGTCGCAAATATACAAACATAAACAGGTCACCCTATTAGCTCCAACCGTGGTATTCTTAGAGTAGCGGGTTCGATTCCCGCTTTCGCAACAAAATTAATTTAATTAATAGTTGTGTTGGGCTGGTGTATGCATGAAGGAGGTGCACTTAGGCTCTAAAATTGAGTAGCTGATAAATGAAATTATCAGCGGAAACGGTAGTTAAACACATATATGGTATCACAATGGGCTCTATAGCCTAAGTGTGTCCCTCATTTTCTATAACATTAACATGTAAAGAATTACAAATTAGTCATAACAGCCTCCTTTATTGCCAAAATTTTTCACTGGAAGCGCTGGTATTGATTTTACTGTCCCTACCATGACTACGCACACAAAGAATACCTAATAATTTTAATCAAATTAATGTTAAAAATGTTAATTCAAAAATTATAAACTTTTAATTTTTGATATTACAATCTCTTTTTTTTTCACTTCTATCGGCAGTCCTCATGACTGCCTAAGATTTTTTTTTGTAGGAACAAATGATTAATAGTAAATTGTGCCTAGATCAAACGTTGGCTATTGTTTTGATTATTTATTTTGATAATCGAACCACCCACAATTTTTATGTTTTATTTTTGACATGTTTATATATAAATGTTATCGGTACATTCTGTAAAAGTGATTAAGTGCACGTAATTTTATTAGGTTACTAACAACAATCGAACAAATATTATAAGCCTATATTCAATCGGTATCACATGTATCGTATTATTGTCACTTATCACATAAATATTTATAAAACGTAAATTATTATAATCATGTAAATTTGTATCATATATATCATTAAAATATACTTTTTTATTATTACAAATAATATTTGTTTATTGTTCGAGGAAAACACTAAGTATGTCTATGTTAAAGGCTTAAAGGCTTTTTATTATATAGAAAAGTTTTATTTATTAAAATAATGTCAATGTTAGAACAAGCAATTGATCGACCAGGTTTGTGTATAGGCTATGAAGTAAAAAGTTTGTAATTTTCTTGATTTGATTTGAATTGAATAATTGAATAATTTTGAATATTTTTTTGTCAGCAGATGAAGGCGAAGGAGAATCGAAAACATTTGGAAAATTTCTAATTGGTTTATCATGGGTGTTAATTTTCTTAACAATGCCATTTTCATTGTTAATTTGCTTTAAGGTAAGTTTTCGTTTGAATTATGTAATTTTTTATAAAAATGTTTGCTCAAAAAATGTATATTTTTTGAAACTTAACTAGGATTTCAGATATGTGTATTGAATACCGGTATTTAAGTAAAATATCAATAAACCTTTTAGGCGAATTTCGGTTCATGTATGAAAATGAACGAAAACAACGAAGAAATTGGTATTCGAGCTACAAATTTTTTTGCAATATATGTTTAACCCGCCCGCACTCGCGTTATGAGCACTTTGCTCAAGCTAGATTTAAAACATAAAAAACTTTTATTTTTCAAATATGTAATTTTATCTTTTTTCAAATTATTAATTTTAAAGACTTTTTCAATCCAGCTACAGTTTTTTTAAATAATTTTATTCAAGTCCTTCAGAAATTGTGAGAATTTCTCTCATCACGAGAGTAAAGGAATATGGTGAATAGAAATATTGTGAAATTAGTTAAAATGAATTGAATTGATTAGATTAATTCTCTAATATTTTCACTCTCAAACATCATTTAATAATAGCGTATTCAAACAATTTTTAATTAGCTAGTGCATAAAAAACTAAATTTGTATAAAATTATGTAAAGGTTATGATTTACAAAGGTAAAGAATATTATACTTACAAAATATTTGAAATGAAGAACGCGTGAGCAAATTTCTCAAAACCTGACTATAGATTGCCAATTATTTTCTACTTTTTAGTACAATAAAAGCTTGCCCTTTAAAAAAATAATTTTTAATTTAAAAATAAAAAAGGCATATATATCAAATATTGTGGTAGCGATGGGAATATCAGGTCATGCGATAAAATTGCATTGTCATCCAAACTAAAAGTGTATACAAAATTTCAGCTCAATCGGTTGAGAATAACTAAAAATTGAATTGCAAGATTCTACCCAAACAAATATACATAGTTAACTAAAAGCTTGTAAGAAAAATGAGACGAAACGAGTCAATAGAAACCACTCAATGATAGATACGATACGAGACAAAACGATAGAAAACTTTTACAGTTGCGATTTTGAACCAAATTTTTTTTGACAAAAATGGAAAGATGATATATAAGCTGTATAATATAACTGTTTTTATTTTTGATGATAATTTTAAAGTTACAGGCAGTTTAAAAGAACTTTTCAAAAAAGAAACGAAAACGCCCGAGAAAAAATTTTTCGTAAAACATCGTTGTGACGTATTAATGTAAATTGAATAGTACATTATATATAATTCAACATTAATTAACATTATGGCGTTACACGATCTTTTACGAAAAGTTCTTTTAAAACTGCCTGTAACTTTAAAACTATCATGAAAAAATAAAAACTTTTGCTGTAAAACTTATATATAATCGTTCCATTTTGGTCAAAAAAGAAAATTGGGACAATACAGAGACATCCTACCCTAAGTTCGCCTCGTCTTGTTTCAGCGCTATTTATTTCATACAAACAAGTGATTAATTTTTGTTTATACAAACAAAAAATTATTTTTGTTTTTCACAAAGGTGGTGCAGGAGTATGAGCGAGCCGTCATATTTCGTTTAGGAAGACTGTTACCTGGCGGTGCGCGAGGACCTGGTAAGTTTTATTTAAGAATAATTTTTCGATTTTAACCGATAAAATTATAGTATTTTCTATTCTATATTCGTTTTATGATCTATCTTCGTAACACGCAAAAGAATGGAATATCGAATCATATAATAAATATTGATTTATTTCCAAAATTTTATTTATAATTTATACTTTCTTGTAATTATAGGAATATTTTTTATATTGCCATGCGTTGATTCATATGCGCGTGTTGATTTACGTACACGAACATATGACGTACCCCCGCAAGAGGTCAGTATTCCTATAGATAATAAGAGCTAAATATATAGTTAGAATGCAATAGTTTCAATATTTCTATCAAGTTGTGAAAAATGGGAAATAAAATTCGTTCATCACTTTGGACAAATTTTTTTATGTCTTATTCAATATTCTTGAACTCTATTAAATCTCATGAAATGTTTCGGGTCACCATCAATTTTTTTTGTATCTTTCGAGTCCTTGGCGTTTTGTGATTTTTCGCATCGAGTTTTGGTTTTTGAATGAGTTAGGCTTTTTTAATTATTTTATTCTTTTAATTTTAAGCATATATGGACTAATATCATTAGATAATTTTTTCGCCAAGGATGTATAATACATAAGCTTGATTTATAGTAGTAATTAGTAAATATAAAATGTTTTTCAGGAAACTGTGAAAATTTAACTTATCCCCCCCCTCCCAAATAAAACTTGAAATATCGAAAAACAATAAAAAATTATATATTTCGAAAAGTGTTTAGATTTTGTATTGTAACTCTGGACATAAATTTCACAGTAAATATTAAACTTAGCGAAAAAATCGAATAATTCTTTCAAGTAACAACTGTTCATTGTTTCGATAATTCTAGGATACTCTGTATATTAGATTCTATTGATTTTGTATTTTGATACAAGTATACACTTTTGATAAAGAAAACGAAACTTATCAATAGTTCCGCAACACAAACATTCGTTCCTAAAATCATATTGGAGAGATTATTTCAGTATTCAAATTGAATAGAAGTTTGGGTCATTGGCGCTACTGCCAAAATGTTATATCAGAACATATTTTCAACAGAACATATTTTCATATTATAACAGAACATATTTAGCATCACGATTTGAAAATTTTCAATTAAAATGGCTCATAGATTATAAATTTTTGAGAAATCTTGAAACTTGTTATCTAGTTTTTCTATGTATTGATATTATATATTAGCTCTTATAAGAGATTGAGAACACTTCACCTGTTTGTTACAAAATATGTCCAAAAAATCACGCAATTATCTACTGAATAAGCTTCGAGTGTGCTTTTGATTTGTATTTTAAGCTTTCTTGTATTTTTTATTTTTCTTTACTAATTATTTTCTTAAAAAAAAAAACAAATACATTTTGAAGTAATGAGATAGATCCTTATGCTACAGATTATGACTCTCAACTTATAGCTCTACCAAACGCTTTTGCAAGATTCGAGACAAGTAATATATGTTACAAGTAAATTTCTTTGTCGACTCAGGATTTTTTTCCTTTCAAATTCTTATACAGTGGGTTGCATTTGAGACGAAGACACCCTCATAATTTTGTTATTTATATGAAAGTTGTTTTCAAATTTTCCACAGTCATACAGGGTGATGGGTCACATTTAAGATACTTAACCGAAATCCTAAGATACTTAACCGAAATCTGAAGATACTTAACCGAAATCTGAACTTAAAACTCAGCCTATTACAAATTGACAAATAGGGCCGAATATTTTGCCTAGCGTCAGAGATGGTTAGAGATATTGAAAAAAAAAACTATTAGAAAAAGTGGCTTAGAATATTTTTTTATACCCATATACCGATTTTCATTATTTGGTTTTGGTAAGAGGCAAGTGTAGATCTCTAAATCAAGAATTGAAATAGTCAGCAAAATGTAGGTGATTATTAGCCTTGTCGGCTGATTGTGAGACAGTCACTATTACCAACCTGCAAAACTACGAACGCCAGATTTTTCTTAACTCAAGGTTTTAACAATTAGCCAATCACAATTTGATAATTAATTGAAGAAGCATTAACGAAGTTAAATTTTAATTTAAGAGTGTCTTTTATGTTAAAATGTGTGTATATAATGTGTTTTAAATGTCTTAATATTAATATTAATTAATATGTAAACACAATACGCTGATATAATCTCAAATGTCAATCAAAGATGTTTTAATTTTTGCAGGTATTAACAAAAGATAGTGTAACAGTATCAGTAGATGCTGTTGTATATTATCGTGTATCAAATGCAATTATATCAATTGCATGCGTTGAGAATGCACATCATTCAACACGTTTATTAGCACAAACAACCTTACGGAATACAATGGGCAAACGTCCATTACATGAGATATTAAGTGAACGTCAAACAATTAGTGGTAATATGCAAGTATCATTAGATGAGGCGACCGAAGCATGGGGTATTAAAGTTGAACGTGTTGAAATGTGAGTTTAATAATTATTATATCTTTTTATACAATTCATACACTGAGTGCTAAGACCATACGTTCACATCCTTTAAATCGTTATTTATTGAAGAGGTTGGCTTTGAACTTTGGAACCTCTTTTCATATTAAGATATCATAATATAAGTAGCGATTAACATTTGGATTTAGAAAGCTGTTCCTTATAAAATAACTAACTACTTGTTTGATTTACAGGCTCGATTTGCAGTTGATGCAAAAACCCTCTGCATACTAAATTTTATGTAAATCGCCACTTCCGAAATTGTTGATATATACAATAATTGCTCCCTTAAATATATACCTTTAAGTTACACATTTATACCATACATATCTATGAATGGTAACAGAGTACTAAGTTGCCCTTTAAAGTAAATACTTTATGGAGGGACTTATTAAAATGAAGTAATCGTATATAAGACTTTGAATTTCCTTTCATTTTCAGACGCATCACTTAAAAATCAAGTCGAGTTATTGATCAGATGATCAAGCAAGTGATTCCTTATAACCATCTATGTTTTAGGGACATTTTTTCGAAATATGAATAAACGAACTCGCCTTGACTTTAAGACGAAACTGTAACTGTATATCAACTAGCTTATTCTATGAGAATTCTTTCGTCAACTTGTTATGACTAAAAACTTGAACTAATTAAGAACGATTGAACAATTACACATAAAATGGCATCTCTTTAATATGTTTTGATTGGAAAAATAAGAAGGAAAAGCTCCTTGACTATAATTAATAGTAATAGTCCAATTATTAGTATAAAAATTAATAAAATATTGATTTATAATATCCTTATGTAAATAATTACTGCATTTATTGATTCAGTTATTACCTTCTGAAAACAAAGAACTCGATTTTCTGCAATAATAAAATATTTACTTTACAAAATTGTTTTTTTTACGTAAATCACAATAAATGATTTAAACAATTTGAATAAATTTGTATACCTCTTAATATACTTTTCTATTACAGAAAAGATGTTCGTTTACCTGTACAATTACAACGTGCTATGGCAGCAGAAGCTGAAGCAGCACGTGAAGCACGAGCAAAAGTTATTGCTGCTGAGGGTGAACAGAAAGCATCACGTGCCTTACGTGAAGCATCCGAAGTGATTGGTGATTCACCAGCTGCATTACAATTGAGATATTTACAAGTTAGTGTATTTCTTAATGAAACGTTATATTTCTCTTTTTTTAATCTAATTGCTTTTTTCTTTTCTTTATAGACTTTGAATACAATATCAGCGGAGAAGAATTCAACAATTGTATTCCCAATTCCTATTGACATGGTCACGTATTTTATGAAAGCATCAGCAGAAAAGATGAATATCAAGATGTAAATCTACATTAATCAGTTCATTTTTGACACATCATTACGCAAAGGTTTCTAAGAAAATACTCTTATATTTGTGGAGTGAAACAGTGTTGTTTGACTAACCAGTCATATTCGGGTGTTTTTGAAAATATTTCGATAATTTCCTATAAATACAAAGCTTTAAACGGTTTTTTTTGATATTTTGAATTGATATTTACTCTTTTTAAAAACAAAGAAATGATATTTTGATGGTAGCAGTTCCAAATCAGCCGTAATTGTTACAGAAATCGATAACGTTTTTTTATTTTTTTTTTATTTCTCGGTACTCTAATCTCGAAATAGTCCCTTAATAAAAGGATTTCAATGTTATTGCTAAGTGGCTTTTCTGTTTGGGAAGTTCAAGTCATACATCCGATTTTTTTTTAGAGCCAAGGGACAAAAAAATCGCTGTTTTGTTACAAAATTAAATCTTGGATATAGAGACTACAGAAAAGTTCACAAAAGCAGTTCGATCTACATTTATTTATTATTTGATGACAAAATGGTTTGAATCTGCTTATGTATTTGTTATAGATATATGCAGATTACACTTCCTTTGAAAATATTTGCAACAGATATGATATATAAGATTTTTAGAAGATTAGCAAGAAAAATAGCAAGATTAAAATCAAATAAGATCAAGGCTCAATATATGGCAGATGACCAACATAAGATGGATACTTACTTATTGTTGAATTATAATTGAAATTTAACAAGGACTTTGTGTTTTATCAAAAAATTGCTCACAGAGTTGTCATCTTTCAATTCTCAAACCCACTAAACAGACGATAGAAAACCTATAAAAAACCACTAGATAGCAGCGTTACCAGAATATATTTCTAGAAACCGTAATAAACTTTCAATAATTAGCTGAAATGATTTGATAATGTTAAATTACTTGCCCACTAAAGAAAGTGCAAAAATCACTAATTTTAGTGGATACCTTTGGATACAATAATTGGATACCTTTCTTTCAAGTATTCAATTCTGTACAGTTTTCAAAAATATCGATTTTTTGTGTTTCTGTATAATTATTAAAGATGAACTTGGCCTGATGGCTATTGATTGAATCCTTTTTGTTTTCAATGATTAGAAAATAATGAATTGTTTGATATAAATCAATTATTTTGATATTACAAAAGGAAAGTTTATAAATGTAATGAGACTTAAATTATATGTACCTACTCTACAAAAAAAATACAAAAAGTCTGCATCAAATTATAGTTTTTAAATTTTACGAAATAGTATAATTAAGTAACCGAACAAACTTTTTTACATTGATATAATCATTTAACAAATATTTTTTACAAAATAAAAATTGAACTAATAGGGTGTTTTCCATTAAAATGGTTATTTATAAGAATCAATATATATACTGGTGCAGCAAAACGTTTTGGCACAAAAAAAGTTTCTTTATTTAACATATAATAATCAAGTTTGATGACTTTTTGTTGAATATAGCATTTTGGATGACAAATCTATTCTTTTTTGGCACTTAGAACAGGATCAGGTTACTTGAAAATTGTTCGGCTACCATGATGAGATTTTTTAAGTTTTATAACAATTTATCTGCCAAAATCCGCCCCACTTTTTAAAATTTTTTTTCCCTCCTCTTCGGCTTAAAACATGTATGCTTGTTGTATAAAGTTGGAAAATTTGTGGTGTGTCCCATGATTATAAAATATTGAACCCTCAGACTAACATGAAGTAGCAGTAAAAGTGATAATTTTTTCAAAGAGTGCTTATTACTCTTTGGCTGATTTTGAATCGCCTGCATAGTAAATAACAATATCATATTATTGCGCTTTAAAGTTTCTTAAACCCTACTTGATTCCACACTTGATAGATATTTGACTTTAGAAAAATAAGTCCTCAACCTTCTGTATCTTGGCATTAGTTATTATCGTTTATATGAACTTTTCGACCTATAGAACACGCTTTTAACATAGTGCACTGCATTTTGAAACAATCTGAAGCGATGTTTTTATTGGCTCTTATTAAAAACGTGTAAAAGACACTATGTTATTAACTAACTAAAGTTTTTGCTGCATCAATGTGTGTTAGATCTAAGTATATGTTCAAATTATAACTCAAATAATTAAGAGTCTGTCATAATTTAAATATTGTGTCAAATATTTACTAATTTTTTGTTCATATTGGTAAACACCCTATTTCACATTTTAGTTTTTACACTTATTTAGAATAGAATATTATTATTATAGGTATATATTATACCTACACTCAGCACCAGATCTATGTTTTTTTAATCGGAGCTAGAACTTGATCTCCAACGTTTGATATCAATTTTTGGGAAAAAAATAGGTGGCTTTTTTTTTGTTATCTATTTACTAATAATTTTAATTTGTGCAGTGACATAAAATTAATCAAAGGGAATATATAATCAGAAACCCGGCTCCGACATTTCTTTCTCTCTAACCTTACTACCTTTCCACAGTTTTACGCGGCGTACTTTTGTTTTTGCGAAATAATCGATTTACTCAATAAATTACATGTTAAAGGAGTTTTATATTCAATGGCTAGGATCGCAAGGCCAGATAGACGTTCCTGGCTCATTGTTGAACGCAGCTTGCAGATGTCATTGGTAATGTGTAGTATTTTCTTAATGCTATACTAATATTAGGAAACGCTTCTTGCAAGTCATGGTGGAACGTCGAATGTACTTGATATTTCAATAATTTAGCTTACTAGGTCTTTAAATTAACTGCAATCAAGTTTTTTTTTTTGAATTTTTTCGTGTTAGATTGACTCCATTTATCTGCCGATCCAGCATGGAATATTTTCATAAATCAATGTGTTCATAAAGAAGCTAAATCTTATTTTCCAACACATTATATTATGATTGCCGAGACAAGTGTCCCATTTGCCATCTCCACCATCCAGATCCGGGGCTGCCTACACTCGTGTTGATATATCACAAATGTTTTAACGGATCAAAACGGAATAAAGTATAAGTTCATTACTCATTACATTTTTATGCATAACATGAAAATTGTATACCAATTTATATATGGGGTAGTCAGTTATGTTATTTCATTTTTTAACACCCGTTTAATTCAGTTTTGTCATTTTGATTTTTTTTTGAAATATAATCTGGTGTAAAATGCACCACACGGCCTCTAAAAATGGATATAATTCCTACTTTAAAATTATCCAATACTATCATAAAAAAAATCAACACACAATTCTATTTCAAAGAGCAAATAAAAAGCTAATAAAATAAACTTTTTGGTGTGCTTTTTGAGCACTAAAAGTATTTAAATCTGTATAAAGAGGTAAAAAAATAAAACAGTCATTTATATGTAAAAATCTGTAAAATGTAAAATTGTATTTTTTAATAAAATTCTGAAAAAGATGTATTCATGTAATTTTTTTTTTGAAGAATAATTGTAAGGAGACATTTTGCCTATCGTTGTTTTTGTATTTGCGAGTTAAATTTTCGTTGCTATAAACATACATATTTTCGCTTTAAATGAATATTTTGCTTCTTAGATTTGTTATATGTTTCAAGATTAAGGTGTGCTATAAACATACACATATACACACTTTAACATTTACATTATTCCCATCAGTAAAAATTAACTCTGGCCATTTCATACAGCGCACAACAAGAAAGCAGCAACTTAAGAATCTCGTTTTACACGTAATTAATATTAAGAAATTCATTTACCTTTATGCTATCATAACCTTCCCATTGCTTCTTGATTGCCTTAAGGTGTTAAGATCAAATAAAGTACCATTTCCTGATTTTGAATAGTATATTTTTCATTAATACAAAAATGTATAAAATTATTAAAACTAATTAGAAACTTATTGATTAAAACTTAACAATAAAACAAATTACAAACAAATAATAAATGAAATATGGGCAAACATTGTGGATTTTTTGCAAAATAATGCTATATTGGTTTTGGATCACTCCTGAGATTGATTTAATATTATTGGTTGTTGTATGTATTAAAAGTAAGTACTTGTAATACCGAACGCGAGAAAATTTGGAAGTTTGAGAATAATATTTAAAAAAAAATTTTCGTATGGTTTTGCAGCGGACGATTAAATAATGCACCAAATCAAATTCCATCTGCACACAAAAAATACAAATTGAAATTGATAAATACGTAATGAAAGGAAAGAAATATATCTTTTAATGAGCAGCTCAGTGAAATGAATTAACTAAACAATCAGTAATCTGTAATGAAAGATAACTTAAGCTTTAAACAACCACACATTTTCACCACAATAATTTTCTAAATTTTAAATTCAGCTAACGATATAATTAACACTAAAAATGTACAAACTTTACGCGGAAACATTTGTACACGGTTGTTGAACATAGTTCAAACAAAATCCACGATTATTTATATCTGTTGGTGATTCCACACTATCCGTGTGGAAAACTAAACGAAGTGGTTTTACTGTACCTAAAATTGTAAAATTTAGTTATAATAAAATATTTAATTTTATTTTGGTATAAGTCAACTTACTCATTACTGTTGATGGCATTAATGAAATTTCGGCACTAAAAGTACCACCACATATTCGATCCACACATCCAGTATTTGCATTTGGTGGTCGACCAACATTAGTTGCACATGGTATTCCAAGCCAATCAGCGTTACATCCGTTTGGTGGAGGGCTGCTCCCAACCATAGCTTGCACCGCTGTATTGGAATTTCCCGATAGTGTAAAGGCTCTGGATCGATTGTTGTTCACTAAAAAATTGTTTGAATTATAAGAAATGTTAAATAACCTTTGAAGCTTTGAAGATCTGCTTTGCGAAGTGTTTAAGGCGCGATCGAAATGTCCTATGCAGTTTCATTATACAGAATCTGACTTATATTTAAGATTTTAATATCAAGGTTTGATGCTCGGCATATTGAATCATCATAGAACAGTTATAGCCGAATGTTGAAAATTTTAGTACTTTCCCAAGCCAAAGGCTCCAAGGCAAATTAGATACATAACCTAAATTATTTTACTTTCGTAAATCGAAAAAATGCTTGTTTGCAGGAATATATGATTGTAGGCAAACATTTTGCACCGGCTCTCACAAAAATATACTGTGCAGGAGTCGATTCCTTGGTCAAATGCCTTATATCCTCGACTAATGTAACTATAAAAGTAAAAAGAAGTTTAAATTGAACAACAAATTATGGGATAAAAATAAGCCCTTTCAAATGGCCTTAAGTATTTCGTGGTAAACAAAATTATGATGCAAGATATTTTCAAATTAAACACCAATATGATAAAATTTTTAAAATGATAATGTAATAAATACATCTTTAGGGCGGATATGGATAGAGTGCCAAATTTTATATCGAGTTCACTAGAGATTTGTAACATTTAATTTTTTGCTCACTTGGATCTACATCTTCACAAGCTGTGTATTGAATCCCACAAAAATTCCGTTCTGATCGAATACATATACTGTAATCTTGATTTGATAATTGTAAGCCAGTATTTGGATCATAGTTGAAACTTTGAACCATTCCTGAAATACCTGTGTAATATTGTAAACAACCTTCGTCGCCTAGAAAAGAAATCATCATTTTAATATCGAAAACGTAAAATTCTGGTGCTCTAAAACAAACCTCGATAAATGCTATTGCAATCAATTTGTGAAACTCTTACTTTCCAAGATCGGGGAAACGATGGACCACTCGTGACAAATGTTAAGGTAATTGGATTAATAACGCCCAAACCTGCATCTATGTACACTACAAATAAAACAATATTATTGCACTGAATTGGATTTTCATAAATAATTAACATAAGCAATCCTGCAGAGTTCTTATCGGAAACAGAAAAGTTTCATTGGGTTAAAGGTTTGAAAATGACCAATTCTTTACATATTTGGACTCGAAAGTTTCTATTTCTCTGTAGAATAGAAGCGCATTATTTTTAAATCATAAAATCTTTTGAATTCAAAGGAATGAAAAATAGAATTTAATTTTACGCAAAATTATACTTTGTTTTAAATATCTCGAAAACTTGGTATTATAAACTTGGCCTTTGGTAATTAATTATAAGGAGGTGAACACAATGGAACCCGGGGCACAATGAAACAATTGTAATATTTGTACGTTATTCCAAGCAAATTTATGAACATATATCACAAAATTGTTAAGCCTGGTTAACTTAATAATTTTCCGTGTTCTACTGTGCCCCATCTTATTGTGCCCCCTTACTTTTTTGACTAAAAATGTTTAGAATTTCGTTTTTATAAAATATTTATCATGTTATCCGAAAACCACTTCCTATTCGAATTCTGCAGATAGATATAATTATATTTCGTTTCTTACTATGACTTCCAGTATTTCGACCACAAATTATTGGTACGGGGTTTCCACCTGATACAAGAAACTGATCATTATTACAAATATTATTTACTGGTTCAGGACCCATTATTGTAAATTGATCAAAATCTAGCCTAAATTGGCATATATTTGGATGTAATTTTTGTAATGTTAACTGGCATGATCCAGTTCCATCATACATTTTTGGATATCCTGAATTAACAAAGTATGTTCCATTCTGTGCAGCTATTCCACCACAAGTTGCCATAACTATAAATCAATCAGAAATTTATAAAGAGTATAAGTAAGCTAAGTGGATTATTTTCTTACATAAACAGCATGAACCAAAACCGCCTGCGCAAGGACCGCTGGAAACACCACCACGACTAGCACATTCGATATCAGTTAAGCAAGTACCATTATCTCCGGAGGATGAAACACATTCTTGATTTTCAAATTGGACCACGGTAAAAATCGATAAAACTAGAAAAAATATTATTAGTCCAAGTGAATTTCATAATTTAAAACAAAACTTTTTGTTAATTAACAAGTATAAAATATTACATCTGCTATCACGATTATTTGGTGTTGAGTTTTCTATGACTGGTTGTAATTTACGACGACGAAATCCATTGTATCCAGCATGATTAGCACCTTTTACATAACGCCTTCGCACAATTCGATCTTTATTAGGAAATTGTGAATTACTTATTATTTCACTAACTACAAATGATATTAATATTAGAAAGATAGAAAATTTAAACAAAATCATCACTACTTAGAAAAAATCACTGATTCTCTGTTTGAAACTAATTCGTAATTTTTAATCGAAAAAATGAACACTTTTCAATGTGAAGATGATTTTTATAATATTTTGTGTGCTAACATAAAAAATTAACATAGTGGGATCAGAAAAAAGTAACGCCATTGTCATTGTTAATAGTTAAAAGCGTTATCAAAGCATAACAAAAGACATCATCTCTTTTCCTTGCATGTTAAATACTCTAGTTTTATAGATTGAATATAAAGTTGTTATTCATTTTATTTTATACTTTCATAAAATAGTACGATGTTTCGTGTAGTTGTTTCCATTATGAAAAATCCATACAAAAAACATTTGACGTATTTAACGATTTTAAGCCATATAAGTATTTATCTATGTCCGGAAGTTACATACATTAAAAAAAATTAGTGACGTTATGTATATGACTGTTAATTTACGAGAGTAGAAAAAAAAATTACTAAACAAATCAAGATAATAAATACTTAAGTTAATATTGACAAACTAAATAAACATTCGTTGAGTTGAAAAAATTGTGGCTAGAGCATATTTGGCCCAGTTTGTTAAGGTGCTCGACATGAATCCAAGAGACACCGGGTACGATTCCTGCTATATGTGTCTTTTTTAAACTATGGTTAAATATAAGATTTACTCGATATGCTATTATCGATAATATTATTTGGCTTTGTAGTTAACGTCAATGCATCATAAACATTGATAGTGGTCGAAAGACACTGACACGGTATCATGATTCTGTCATATTTTTTACTGCTTTAGTAAAATTGATAAATGTAGGTTTGATAAGAAACAAATTGAGCTTTAATGCTTCATCCAAGTGTCAAAGCTAATGGAAAACGGCCGTGTTATAACAGATAGCCATTGGCAATATAATATGCAAAAATGGTACAGCGTTTATAAGCGTCGAAATTTTAGTGTTTTTGTGCTAAAAAGCATCCCATTATTTACTATCATCAAAAAATCATTGGAAAAACGTTATATAAGAGAAAATAAAAAAATCATAACATTCGATTCAACGAAGAAATTGGTGGGCTTCAATATTATGTAACGTCTGAAAAGCCGGCCATTCTCAAAGCCATTAAAGGTAAAGGGATTGAAAAAAATTAGAAGACACTTTATACTAACCACCACAAATCCTAGGACATATTTTTAGGTACATATTATTCCTCATTTTTGTCAATATAAATGAACCAGTAAAACGTAGTTAATTATTTGTTTTTATGTGCAGCAAAGTATCATATTTCAATAACGATAAAAAAGAAATTTTTAGAGCAATGAATAGAAAGAGATTTAAATTGCATTTCATTCAGAAATTAAATTGGGAAAATCACCCTATGGGATAGTTAGGCAGTTAAAAGATTGAGTTATTTTTCGTAAACGGTTCATTATTAGATCTTAACAGTATTATTGTAGATTACTATAGTTTATTAATATCCATCACTTTAATCAATGCCTGCTGAAAAGTTAAGCCTGTTTTCGTAGTTCTATGTTAAATAATTAGTGGCAGCATGACCAAATGATGTTCACAATATAGAAAAAGAACTTTATAAACACCATATGTATTTACGTAAGTAAATTTAATATAAATAATAATAAAAATAATTAAAACAATAGACCCATCTGGTATAATGTCATTTTAACAAATTCATAAGCGCATAATAGATTTATTTGTAAATATTATGAATTTTGTTGAAAATATAAATATTTTCATATATATTTAATAATTCATTGTTTTTACTCGTAAAAGCTGAAAAAAATTATTTTAAAGTGAAAGTAAATAATAAAAGAGATAGTAATTATTCAACACATACAGATGTAATGAATGAGTTTAGTAGTGCAAAAGACATAATAAGTATTATTAAATAATTATGAAAATATTAAATAATTATAAATAGTTTATAATTATTTATTTAAATGAAGTATATATTTTGAATAAATATTTATGATAAATAAATTTTCAACGGTATCTGGCTCAAAAAATGGAAAAGAGTCTTCAAACAATTAATTATTATAGACTTTTCCTATAATTTCTATTCACGATTACTTTGAGATATTTTTTCCTTGGCAAATGATCTTGGATGATTGATGATCCGTTACTAGAACGATGAAGAATATAAAAATTGATAAATGAGGTAAAGTTTTTTTTACACTCGTTACAAAAATGGTTCAAAAAGATAATCTTATATATAATAATAATAATGGGGTGTAACTTCCGTTTTTCTGATATACGCCTTATCACAGAGGCCACCCATATCATTATTTGTTAATCTTTATTTATTAAATTACATTAATTTTTACAATTACATTTATGGTGTGGGAGGAATCGGTTACTTTGTTCTTATCCAAGCGACGACAATGTGATCAAAGTAAGTCTAAATAGTCAAGCTTTAGACCACTCCGCATATATACGAAACCTTCATTCATTGTCCTTTTGATCTACCAGGACTCATTTTAAAGGTAATAAAGTGGGATTAAATCTGCGCTGCAATATTATCTTGGATCGAACATTTTTGAAATAATCACTGTCTATAATGACGTTCCTCCCAAGTTCTTACATCGTTTAATGAAAACTGTTGTACTTACTCTTGTGAAAGTTGTTTTTTCTTTAACTTGTTCAGTCAAAACCGATTATAACGACATCGCTTATAACGACGAACTGGCTTTAACAACGAAAATAAAATGTATAAGCTGAATTCCAATATTAATACTTATAAGAACTAGTATTTTACATGCATAAACTTTTTTTCAGTTAAACAAAACAATATCGTAATACTGTTTTGATATGTCTTTATTTTGGGGCTTGTTAACTTTATTTTGGATTTTGTATTAACTCATATATCGGTTATAGTGCCGAACTGTCATTGGAAGTAACAGACCTACAAACAAACATATTTACATATACACAGACTTTCACTTTAGTAAAATTTTAGTTATATCTTATAACTACTATCGGTTTTAACGACAAAATTTGTTGATCCTCTCAACATCTTTAAAACCAGTTTTTCCTCTATTGTGTTTTATACTTGTGAGATTTTTTCCAGATATGAGTGTTTTCATAAGCGATGTCTAAAAAAATATAAATATGGTGGAAGCGCATATAAATACATCGTACTTAACATTTTTTTTACTTCCTTTTAATTGCATTGGTGCAAGGGTAATCAATCTTAACAAGGATAAATCCACAATCAGATTTATAACTTTTTCTAAATTATCCTAAAAATTCATACTTGACAACTTTTAATAGCTACTAAAACACTTGTAAGATTGGTAACGAAAAACACGGAGCGCATGCAATACATAACTATAAAAAGTGTAGAGAGTAGCTATTAATAGAAGAACTTAATTATCGGTTCACATTATTGCGGTGCAATAAAAGCAATAAAATTGTAAGCTGAGCTATTAATGCGTCACTTATCTGCTGGTTGCGCCCTATGTTTTTCGTTTCCAATCTTACTAGTATTTTAATATCTATCAAAGGTAACCAAGTATGAAATTTTAGGATTACTTAGAAAAAGTAATAAATCTGTATGTGGTTTTATCCTTAATAAGTATTAGAGAGATTATTTTATACTTTTTAGTCCGTTATAAAAACATAGTACATTATTTTCAGCTTTTTAGTGTTATGTGAATGAAATTTTGGAATTAATTTCATATACTTTGATGACTTAATTACAGACACATACGACAAATTTAAGATTTATTTCAGTCTTTTATTCTTGAAGAAAGATTAATTGAATAATATATAACTTATTTATACATTCGCGTTTTCTTCATCTTTCTCGCATCTTTTTCGTTTTTCTTCTTCTCTTTTACACATTGTAAGCCACTTCTGAGTGAGTCCAAATTTCAAGTCTCAACTCACCAGGAAGTTACTTTAAAATCGATTACTAAATTCCACTCGGGCACCAGAAAGCGAGTTAATAAAAAAAATGGTAAAATATTTTAAATATTTTTAAGTAATGTTTTAATTAATGAGCTGGCAAGATAATTAAAAAGAATTATCGCGAGGAAACCGTTTGCAACGAAATTCATTCATAATTTTTTAAATAGGAAATAGTGTAAGTTACGCACTCATGCTGTCATGATTCATAAATTTTATAAGAAAAGCAAAAGTAGAAAAATTTATAATTTATAAATAATTATTTTTAATGACATGAAAAAAATTGTCACACATTTGCATTGAAGTGATCCATGGTTGATGAATCTTGTGATAATCAGTACTTGGTGAAAATGATTATTAAATTATTTAAAAATTATATGAATTAAATAATAGATAATGTAGAAAAGAAGAAAATAATTCTATCACTGTTTAATTTAAATAACACGGAAGTTTACTATAAATTATATAAATTGTATATTGTTTATGATTGTTAATATAATTTTAAATATTATTTCTTTCAATTTGTATAAAGAATAATTTAATAAAGAAAGAATTAATATTTCTATTGAATTATTGTTTTAATATTTGATGTATTTAGTACCATCTATGAAGTAAATACGCTACAACGAAAAATGGTTTGTTTATGAACTAAGTTTTTCTGAAATATTCATATACAACATGAAGCGAGTGTGAAGCATGTGCTGCCTCCACATTATCGTGAAAACTAAATTAATTTCAACAATACCAGTATTTGTAGTAGTATATATTCTAAGTATCTTCTACCAAAAGTAGGAAAACATAAAAACTGTGTTTCAATATTCTGTTCATTTTAAAATTCACTTAGTTTATTTGCGCTTCTACCACCATTTCATTATATATTTCTCGTCTCCAACACCATTTTTTTAATTCACAAATTTGTATTTTGTTGTGTGTTTTCGAATCCATTATGATAGACGGCAATATGTTGTACTGTTAAATTTACTGCTTTCATTGTCATCAGAATTGAGCTTACTTTCAACATTTCTAAGTGACACACTGATTAAAAAAGTGTGAAGATCTCAACATTTGAAAAATGAACGGAATCATTGGAAACATGTTCTGAAGGTGCAGACAATTTTGAGGTACTTTTTTGCTACACTGATAAACATTTTTAAAACATTATCTTGCGTTTCTTATTGACTTGAATTTCCTATTGACAGGAAGCATAGTAGGCGTCCCCTCCACCTGAATCGACCGCTGTGTTGTGATCTTAAAAAAATTAAAATTATTGAAAAATAACAATTAATTAAACTTATCGCATTAGAAATTGGGAAAATAAGAGACGAAATTGCTTAAATTCTCAACTCCACAAAAGCAGAAAGAATGTAACTGAATCAAGACCATACACTCAGAGAAGGGAGGACCAGTGCTATATCACAAGACTGAGAATTGGACACACAGTATTTTCTCATGGACATCTCCTGAGTAACATACCACTCCTCCGCCCAAACATGCTTAGCAGGCAACGAACCAGCCTCCTTAAACCACATCATCGAGACATGCCCAGGACTCACCCAACACGGAATTCCAAACGGCGTTCCAACTACACTAAACGATGAACGCCATTGTCTCCAAACGATCAAATTGCTAAAATCGATTAAACTAATCCGCTAATATATTAACAGTAACTTAGGTATATCTGTAAAACCAAATGTTCTCGCCTGTAATCTGTTCACCTATAAGTCTATCAAAACTTTGTATTTAAGTGCAGTCGCCAAGGACCTGGGTTGTCAGAGCGACTTTAAATAAACACTATAAAAAAAAACATTTTTTTTCAATGTAAATGAACATAATAACTATTTGTTAAAAAATAATATTCAATTTTCATTGTAAACCTTATATGCAATTCATAGAATTATACATCCAATTATATTTATAAAGTAGTGTATCGTAACCATGGAAAAAACCTGCTATAAAACTCATGCACAGCGCAAATAGTTTTTATCTCATATTGTGCATATTTCTAAGGTGCTTTGAATGCAATTATTGTGGTTTGTAAAGTTGCAAAGGTAATCTTTTCGTAGAATTCTGAAGATTCATGAAATTCTATTTATTAGGCAGTACTTACATGTTTATAAAATTTTCAGTACCCTTTTTTGAATTTTAAAGTCCAAATATCTGTGTTATAATAAGAGCCAAAATGTAAATAAGCAATTTGTTTAATATATTAACCTATTTTTTGAACGATTTTCAATAATTAATAAAATTTTATCCCTAAAAAAACCTATTTTTGGAACGATTTTCGTTAATAAAATTGTATCCCTAAAAAAATGCAACCATTTTCGGCACAAGCGCACGATAAAATTAAGTAATATAAGATTAAAAAATTTATTATGAATGTAATAAAAATATGTTATGTTTTTTTTTTTTTTTTTTTTATAAAAAATAAAGTTTTTGCCATAAAAAAATAACTGCGAATAATATAATGTCACGTGGCTTCTATAATTCTAATAAAAAAATGACTCTTATTATAATAAAAATACAGTTATGTATGTTTTTTTTTCTTAAAATTGAGACATTAAATTTTTTTTATATTATCATATTTGTGTAGTTTTTTGCGTTAATCATAAAAATTATAATTAATTGTACGAGTCATGTAATAATAAGTAATAAAGTATGAATTATATTCTTTTTTAAATTTTTTATATTGATTTTTTGGTTTATTTGAGTATATATTTTTTATAAATAATTTTTTATATAAATTATGCAAACAAATTAATTTTAACTGCTTTTAAAATGGACACAAAAAGATATAATACTACCTACAACCTGCAAATAGTTGTGTAATTAATATTTTCCATTTTTTAGAAATAATTCGGGTAGGATATAAAATACAGACGATATTGTCGCAACTATAGTATTTATAACTTTTCCAACGAAATTTCGCAACAAGTTATTTTGTTGAGTTATTGTAGAGATAGTGACTTTAAAATTATTTTACTTTCAGTGAATAAAATTGGTGCATATTTATCGAAAAATTGACATGTGAAGTGCCATTATCCAATCAGAATCTCGCTTTATAATTGAATATATTATAATGAATTTCATGTGTCGAAAGTGGTGATGGAGCAAATGGCACAAAACATTTAACACACTAAAGTCTTGGCTGACAGATAGACGCAGACAAACCTTTAACGAAGGCTAATTTAAAAATTATTCACTTCAGCAGATTATATTAAAATGACCCCTTTTTTGATTTTCAGATCACATACTACCTACCATTTAATTTCAACTAATATTTTCCTTAGATTAATAAAATAGATTTTCCCTACTTGTGAATTTGTATTTAAAACTTTTCCGATTGATTCTGCATTTAAGTTTATTGAATCCCTTCCTACTTGTGACTTCGAAATACTTCCAACAGTGAGATGTGTTTGTTAATTATTAAAAAAAAATATTATTAAAAATTTTAGATTGTTAAGGTTTTTTAATAGAATAAGAAAATATTACATTTTTGAAAGTCAAAAATTAATTTTTTGAATGTTCGAATCTCAATTTACCCTAAAATATTAATTATGAAATTAATTATGGATTCTACACAGAGTGCATCAAATATTAGTAGAACACCTTGAAAACATTTTAGATTGGCTAGTCAATTCGAAACATAAAAGGTCAGATTTTCATTGAAAATATCTGCAGTCCTGATGACAACATACAATCTTGGTATCATCTATTTTGGTATTCATTAATTTGGTGGCAACGATGAGAAAATTTATTACAGTGAAATAAATTATGTATATAAATTTTAAAACTTTCAAACGAAAATTTATGACAAAAGCCGCTTCTCCTAAAAGATATAAATATTAATATACTTAGATATGGCGAAAAACGAGCCGAAATTCATACATAATTACAATTGTTTCTAATTTTGCGTTAAATATTTGAATGTTGAAAACGTTGACTCATAGAAACAAACCAAACCAACTTTCGTTAGAGCATTCAGATATGGCGATAATATATGATGCTAATTTATAAATCAGTATTTCACTTTTATTTCGTATTAAGATTTTTCAGAATTTTGTTTCAAATATTGAAATAATCACTCCTGATACTGACAGTTTAAAAATACAGTTAAAGTATTCAGAAATGTTGTTACTTACTGTATAGCATATTAAAAAACTAATAATTTTTATACCATGCATATATGTAATATGAAAGGTATACTAAGTTTAGTCCCAAGTTTGTAAGGATTAAAAATATTGATGCTACGAACAAAATTTTGATATATGTGTTCATAAAATCACCTAATTAGTCCATTTTCGGTTGTTCGTCCGTCCGTCCGTCCGTCTGTGGACACGATAACTCAAAAACGAAAAAAGATATCATGCTGAAATTTTTACAGCGTGCTCAGGATGTAAAAAGTGAGGTCTAGTTTGTAAATGAGCAACATAGGTCAATTGGATCTTGGGTCCGTAGGACCAATCTTGTATACCGTTAGAGATAGAACAAAACTTTAAAGTTGTCTGTGCATTGTATTTCAACAATTAACTCAGTCAATTGTTTGTTTTCACTTGTTTAATTTCTTTTGTGGACTAAATTCGTGCCTTTCATTTAGAAACTCACCATTTATTTATGTATTATTTAGAAAATTTTTTTTGTGATATCAACGATTTCGATGGCTACGTAAGTTTCTCTTTAAAAGGGTTTATAATTATTATAGAAGACAGACTTTATGATGATTAAAATCTCATCGAAAATAAACTCTATTATATCTTTAATTCCAAACATAAGTTTCAAAAAGTTGAATATATTGATAAGATTCATAAACACATTAATCCCTAGAAAATATCCAAAATAGTATTAAATTAATTATAATACAAAAATTTTTGATCATATAGATAAATAATTTACAAATAATCAAGTAATAGGGATATCTCTAAATGGAATACAAAACATAAAATCAATTCTCTCACAACTTAAAATGAATTTGGCACCAACCACAAAAAAAAAAAATATGTTTTTTGTATACTTGATAAAAACCCTCTTTAAATGATAATAATCGTGTCATTGGTATAACAAGCCAATTGTTAAAAGTACCAACTACTACTGTATAAACTACATAATAATGAAAAACCCCTTATTATTACTACGCCCCAACATTACGTACATACAGCATATTTATTTTAATCCCTTATACATATTTTTTTTATAATATGAATTATCCTATTATTTTTCATGTTATTAATGTTTAACATATTTTATTATTAAATATGTTTCGATTTTCAAGCCAATTATTTTTTGTTTTTGCATTTATCTATGAAAGGGCGAAAAAGTATTGTGATATCCTAAAAATCATAAGTATTTCAGTTCTGTGTCATTTTCCATGTTAAACTGAGTTATGTTTCCCTTTGATATTCTTTGAAGAAAAAAAATTACAATTTTTCCAATTTTTTTTATTACAATTTTTTCATTAAATTTGAATCAATTTTTATACCATGTATATGAAATATATATCAAGATATACTAAGTTTAGTTCCAAGTTTGTAACCCTTAAAAATATTGATGCCTACTAACAAAATTTTGTTATAGGTGTTGATGAAATCACTTCATTAATCCATTTCCGGCTGCCTGTCTGTCTGTCGTCTGTCTGTCATCACGATTACTCAAAAACAAAAAGAGATATCAAGCTGAAATTCGTATGTTCGAGTTCGTAAATGAGCAACAAAGGGCAATTGGGTGTTGAACCCGTAGTATCCATATTGTAAACCGTTAGAGATAGAACAAAAGTATGACTGTTTACCCGTGAGGGCCCAAATTATATGGTATGTATTATATGGGAATATCAGTTATGTATAAGTTGCATGTATGTATGTGTAATGTGACAGTGTAATCAACACAACCTATACATGATATTTCAACAATTAACTCAGCCAATTGTTTCTTTCCACTTGTTTATCATATTTTATTTCGTTAGGACAAATAATATACGGGTTGTTCCACAAACTAATGAAGAAAATGAATTTGATTTTCCCTAGACATTTTTTGTACATTCTACCGCCGAAATTCAGTCTATTATCAAGAGTACAGTCTTTCTTAAGTAGAACAGTTAAAATAAGTTTTAGATGTATGACAATTTTAAAGAAATCAAGTGACAGAAGTGTCTTCCTGAATGAACTTTAGAACTGGGTTAAGGAAGGTATAAAGAATGCTATATCTGTTAATTCAGGTTATAAACTGTGTATCAAATTTCACCCCACTCCACTTTCAGTATGATTGAGTGAACACACAAACAATCAATATTAATATAAGTTTCTCAGGATTCTGGATAGTTCTGAGCATCATCAAATATTATTTTCAGGATCCTGAGACAGGATCTAGAGAAATAGTATTGAAAACATTCATTTAGAAAAATCAACATAATCTAAGCAGAACTAAGTTATCCATATCATTTTTTTATTTCGCAAATAAAATATCTTACCAGAATTCTGAGAAAACGACAGTTTTATTTTATTAAAATAAAGAAAGCTGAAGGCTTAAGTGGTATTCTGAATTAAATAAGTACGCTTGAAAGTATATAAAGTGAGAAAATTTGCGCTGATATTATGTCCAGAAAATTGAGATAAAAATTTTTAAAAAGTCAATTACCTCATCGAATTTAGAATATTATTAATATGTACTAAATAAAACTTTTGTTAAAAGTAACTTCTTATTTATAAGGAAAGACGCACTTATAAATACTGAGAACTAACCATACATGCACTTGACATTATAATTATTACCAGGATATAATTAAAATAATAACAATATGAACAAAAAGGATATCTTGAGAACTCTTGAGAATTCACGAACGGAGCCGCAATGCTTATATATGTGTATACGATCAACTGACCCCCGTCTGTCTATGCGTCTGTTGTACTATTGTATTAGTTCAATATATCGTACCTACCAAGGTACGATAAAATAATAGTAATCCGTATTTGAAAAATATATGGGGTGTCTTGTAAGTCTGGAAATGGTCGACGTTGTAGGCAATTGAGATAAAAACATGTTCAATATACCCGGGCACTATACGAGATCTGAATAAAGTTAATCGACACAACAGCTGTCTGGATGGGTGGCACTTTGACTAAAAGATCCAAAGTGGTTCCTAGCTGTTATTTTAATTAAATTTGACATCGACAGATGGATAAATCATTGTTAAGCACTTGTTGACTTAGGATTTCTTTTAGAAAAGGAAGAGGGCAGTAACAGAATGTAAGCTATTGCTTTTTCTCTTTGCATTTTCGAAGCTTCTGTGATTATTGTGGTACATTAGGCGGCCAAAATGCATTACGTTAACAAGAGCTAATAAATTTTGAGTTCTATTATTACTTAAGCAAACTTTCAATGATTTTAGAACCCCTTCACCCATGTATCTAAGCAAATTTAAAGAATTCATAAACGACTTTACCCCAAAAAATTTTTTCAAATTTTTTTTTATGGATGCCTTCCTTAATATCACATACCTACAAATTAGATAGTTTTTCTAAGCTTTGTTCATACATTGTTAGTAAGGGTATATAAGATTGTGTTTTACTGCCAGAAGTGAGCGTTAAATACTTCCATATATACTCTGATTTATCAAACATTATATTTTATATTTGTAGAATAAACATCTAGTGATTATTCCTCTTGAATCACCCTGTATAATGTGTGAATGAATGTAAAACCACAATGTGAACATATAAAATGATTATTAAATGAGACGATGCTACTCTTATTATAAATTTCAAAATCCAACTCAACATATGTGAAAGATATCTTACTGAAAATATTATAAAATAATTGATATTGCAAGTCATGCTAAGTCATTCGGTAGCTGGGACCGACTGTCTATATGCCTCTAGCTATTTAATAGGTATACTACTACCCCCTTAACTCAATACCATGAGATATGTTGTATGACTATATAAATCATGTCATCAATTTTTTAGATAATAATCGTTCAAAAATATTATTTTTTTTTTATTGAAGTCGAAGGCTGTGGATAAAATATACAAGAAAATGTTCACTTTCTGCGCAAATTTCCGTGCAATACTGATATGTAATTGCCCCTTCAGTTCGATAACTTGACACGCCTTGAGTAATTAGTTATTTGTTGTAAAAAGGGTTTATAGGTAGCTGAGCCCTTCAATTTCGTTCCACCTACAATTGATTAATTTGATAATAACTATTTGATCAGCGATTATTAATCTAAATAATTGCAGCTCTAATTATTCATCAATAGCAAATACTATTGCTTAGCTCGCTCGTTTTGTCAAAATCTTTGGTAGATAGCAAAATTCACAATGTGCATCTTCTATATGGTACGTACTGTCTAACTTTTTGATTTAGGTTAGATTAGGTTAGAGTGGCTGTCCTGGGGTGGAACTTAGACCATAGGGTCCGTTGTGATACCGAAAAAGGGCTGGCCCATCCCCGGCCACTACTCCATGAACCATTTGGAGCTGTTTAAGAACAGCAGGAGAGCTTTGACGTCGACGGACTCCAGGTCGGAGAGGTCGTCAAAGAGAGGCTGGCTCAAGTAAGTCCATCTCCTCATGACAAGAGCTCGGCAGTGACAGAGAAGATGAGACATTGTCTCCTTCTCCTCACCACTGTGACAGCTCCTGCAACTTTTTGACTTAAAATGAAATAAAATTACAAACAAGAAGAACCTATTGATTTGAATAACAGCCTTTTTGATTACTTCTTTATGTGTTTGGGTGAGATAAACATCACTCAAATAATCGGCACCATATTTGACAAGTATTGTATACTAAATTTCAATGTCAGAGACTAGAAAACTGTGTTTATTTTTACAAATAATATGTTTAGTTGCATGCATGGGATCGATTTAAAAGAATTTTTAACTGTGATGTCATGTTACTAAAAAAAAATTAAAAATAAAATAAAATTGTGGTATTTTTTTTATTATGCCTTTTTTAATATGAGATTATTATCAAATTTGACTTTTGTTTGAGGGCTCTTTTACTGAACAGGAAATTTCAGATTTTAGTATTTTTTGTCATTCATAAATTTACCTAACTAAATTGTTGGGTAAAAAAAAGTTTTCTACTTTAATTTTTTATATTGTTCCTGATTTCAGAAATGATTAATGATGTTTTAATTTATTGTTTTTGATTCTTAAATCGCATAAAATCGTTGATGGTTGCAGTGACAATACACCGGATTAGTATAAGTGAATTGCCGAAGGAAATGGACTTATTGCTTTTGTATTGATGGTGGAATTTTGGGAAAATTTCTTCAAATGACCATCGATCCTACCTAATAGATGTGGAAAATGTCGTTAAAATTTATATGTATGCTTGTATGTATGTATGTATGTGTCTAAACGTTTATGTGTTTGTAAACTCTCTAGTGGTCGCAATTTAGGTCCGATTTGAATAAAATTTATCAGGAAGATTTTTGGTATTTGAAAGGTCAAGTTTGTTAATGAGAAAAATCGACCGATAAACAAAGGGTGGGGGGATGAGCAAAGTACAAAGTTTTCAAAAAGGAATTTTCAAAATATGGAATTTAATGTCCTGTTTAAAATCACAGTATCTACCTTTCCTTTACTTATTTATTTTACATGAACTTACAGACTCCAATTTTCATTTCATGTGAGCAGAGGATTTTCTTGAACGAATTGACCATTTTTGTTGACAGTATTTATTTTAAAATACAAAATATCATAAAATACATCTTTATTAGACAAATACCTACTTATAGTAAATATTTTTATAATAAAAAGATGTAGAAAAAATCAAGATTATTTAAAAACTAAAAGGTATAGGGTGTAATAAATTTATTTGCTATACCTTTATGTGTTTTAGTGAAATATAACTATTAAAATAACATGGTTTTTTGTGACAATAATTTACGGATTTTTGTTTTACCTTTAAAACTATTGATACTTAATTATTGTATCTATAATATTTGTAGTTAAAGATTGGTTTTTCTAAATCTTACGAATAATGGTCAACACTTTTGAGGAGTAATCTGTGATTTTACTTGCTGTCTAAGTGTTGCATATTACACAGTAAAAAATTTCTGGGTTAATTGGTTGATCTTGTTATAATAAATATAAATATTTTTGATCCAACGATCTCAATACTTTATTCAAGAAAATAAGTATTTTATGGCTTTAAAATTAAAGTATATCAAGTAAATATTTTCTTGAACCAAGTAAAACTTGATTTGCAATTATGTTAAGGGAAATTACTCTGAAGAAATTATCAAAATTTTTTTTTGTAAAAACTCTTTCAAGTAATGCTTTGAAATTTTAGCTGAAATCTATATATCTAAAAAACACGGCAAAAACAGAGCTTGGTGTTGTCATTAAAAGTAATTTTTCAATACAAATGGACGTTGTGTAATTGGATTCATAGTTTCTGATATTTTAGTTTTGCGTAGTTTTAAACTTTAAGACCAAATACTATAATATCAAAAATTAAAAAAAAACATTAGAAATCTTTATAATAAAAATATTGCACACACTAAAACCATAAAGTTTAGGATAACGTAACATAAATTTCATCCGGTACGACATAAATTTTTTTCCGATCAATACAGATAGAGTCATTTAAAAACATCTTTATTTTAAATTTTTATATTTTTGAAAAAACATGAATGAATATTTTTTTTTTAGTATTAAGGATTTAACAGGTATTAATGTTACATCCTTATCAAACGTATGTCAAATAGTGAAAAATATATTTTGATGTAATAAAATAAAAATGATATAATCACAACATTTAATAGATCTGTGACTATAATTTTTATTATTTGGAAATAAATACCGACCTGAATTTTTGTGTAATAAATTGAAACTGGAAAAAATATTTATAATCTATATCAGTAACTAACATTACGAAATAATTTACGACAAACAGAATGTGTAGAAATTGCAAAGATTGTATCAATTGTAAGTTAGAGACTGTAGAAATTAGGAAGAAGTCAATGTTTCTAAAATTTAAATAACGAGCTCACAGTGGAGACACTTAAAAATTTATTGGAATCATATTAAAAAAACAAGGCATCAAGACTGGCAGGCATCAAGTGGGTGTTATAGTGAACTCGTTGTGTACAAATTCTTTTGTGCAAACTGTTTAAGTGCTGGATATAACTGAAATCGTTGAATTTTATGTTTTGTGCTTAAAAACTTATATTATTTATAACTTTTAAAATAATAAAGAATTTTGAAGAAATTCAAAACTGAAAGGATTTCATAAAAAGTTTCATCAAATCTCAATACAAATACGGAAATAATAATCAAAGTAAAAAATATTAGCGATTGATTGAAGGAAGGATCTGGGAAGAAGTGTCATCGATTCATTACTTTTAATGTTAAAAATTGTCATTCATCGATTGTGTTGAAAAGAAACTTCATCCAATTACTATTGACACCACGGCTTTAAAATTGAAACTTTTTAAACTGATATCTGTTGTATAAAAGTGAGTTTTTAACCTACTTCAAGTAATAGCGATTATGAAATTGAATCAGGATATTCTAGTGAGAAGAAATTATCAGAATTCTTAACGATGTGTTCTACAATTTGATTGGCATTGTTTTAAAATTCAGCAGACTGATAGGATTCGTAAGGTTCGGTTTTTTTTCTTTTTATTTTTCCTAAATCCCTTTATTTTTACCTCATGAGTGCATGGATCTCATGGAAGTTTTAAATTTAGTTTTTATCCTGATAATTGACCTGGCTTACCTTAACAACAGAGAAGGCTTGTTACAAATAGATGACAATACAATAAAATGGTATTATGTAATTGACATAAAACATAATTCGATACTACCAATGCGATACGTAATATTTTCTTTTTTTCTTAGATTTCTATCTTTCAATCTGATCTTAAATATCAAGCCTCCTTCGTGGTAAAAGCCAGGCAATATAATTGAGAACCTTAAGAACGAAACACAGAATTGAGATTCAATGAGATCAGATTGGAGTAAAGAGTAAATTTAGAAAGTCTTTTGTTCTACGATCAATTTGATCCATTGTATCTCCTTTGATTCAAAAGCTCATCAGAAGTCTCACACTTTTAATAAAATATCGGATATTCTTTGGCGATACTTTATTTATTTCATTTGGATGGAGGTCAATCCATCCCAAGCCTCTCGTTTGAGACAGAGGCTTTCGTAACCACACAGAATGTGTTTTACGATTTAGTCCTCTGCATGGCAATTGTTTGTTCCCTGTAGACACGGAACTTAATTATAAATTGGTTTTTACAATACCGAGTTTTCATTTTTTTTAGATTTTCGATGTTCTGCTGTATTTTTTATATTAAAAGCTATTGATTTTTAGCAACTTATTTTCTTGTTAAAGTAAAATTTTTGGTTAAAAAGTTTAAATGATTTTAAATAAATAATATGGGTGGCTTTTTTGATATGCACATGTAATGTATCCAAAAATATGTCTTAAAAATTATATTTATGTAACTGTTAATAAAGTGACAAAATCTAAAATATAATAAATAGAATGAAACAAAACAAAAAATCATTCAATATATTTTAAAATTATTATCAATAAAGTCAATCATAATTTATTATATTGATCATGTGAATCGACATCTGTAAAAATTATATTAAAATGTCAAACAACACTACACACAAAAATTATTGTACACAAAAATATTCATGTTTTTATTTTTTTTAAAGAGATAAGAATAAATGGAATATGAATAATGGGAAGAATGACTGCAACAAGATATTATATAACTTTTTATACCATGTATATGAAATATTCCAAGGTATACTAAGTTAAGTCCCAAGATTGTAGCGCTTAAAAATATTGATGCTATGAAGAAAACTTTGGTATAGGTGTTCATAAAATCACCTAATTAGTCCATTTCCGGTTGTCCGTCCGTCCACCCGCCCGTCTGTGAACACGATAACTCAAAAACGAAAAAAGATATCAAGCTTAAATTTTTAAAAAGTGAGTGAAGAAGTTTTAAAGTGAGGTCGAGTTTGTAAATGAGCAACATAGGTCAATTGGGTCTTGGGTCCGTAGGACCCATCTTGTAAGCCGTTAGAGATAGAACAAAAGCTTAAGTGTAAAAAATGTTCCTTATCAAAAAATAAACAATTTTTTTATTGAAACATGTTTTCGTAAACATCACTGTTTACCCGCGAGAGCGCAAATTATGGCCAAATTGTATAGTATGTATTATATTTGTATATCAGTTATATATGTGTGACATGTATGCATGTTTAATGTGAGTAATCAACACTGTCTATGTATGGTATTTCAACCATTCAGTCAACTCAGTCAATTGTTTGATTTTACTTGTTAGTTTTTATTAAATGATCAATGATTTTGAGTGTTGAATTTATGATTTCGGATATCATCTCTTATCCTTTCTCAAAATGTTTTGGTTGCAAGAACTCCGTTTTATCAGGACATCGATATTTACATGCGGATGAAAAGTTTCAATATCTCTTTTATTATTTTTATTCGAAAGTTTTTGCCAAGCTATATATCGAAAATGAAATGACTTAGCTTAACAAGATAATTTTTTTCTTATTTTTGGACAAGAAGACACGCCATACATTTTTTTGTAATATGATTGAGACACTTTATATAGTATACTAGCACTATGATGCTTGCAAGTGAAATTAGGGAAAAATCGGTAGAAACATATTTTGAAAAACAATAGAAGATCATGGCGTATAATTCACAAAACTTAGGAGCTATGATGACAAAAACAAATCGGACGACTTAATTGAAGTAACATTTATGTTAAACTTGTATTGCAATATATAATACTGTAGAGTTTAACTAATTTCATTCTTTTGATTACACTATAAAAAAGTTTATACGTTATTTCATTAAATTATTAAATTGAATTTTAAGAATCCTGTATCTTCACTAATATTTTTTGGATCACTTAAATATTTAGGCACCTCAATTGAATCCTGAAGGATTCTAAATTAAGAAACCTTTAGTATCTTAATGCTTTTACATTTTAAAATTATTTGCATGTTATCGTGTAAATAGACATAACGTGTTGAATATTAAATATTATTTAATTTAATTTTTATTTTGGATGGCGTATATATAAAGTATCTTGATAATATTTAATTATATACATTTTAATTTGAATAGATATATAAAAAATTATTAAATAGATATTTTTTTAAATATATTATTATTTAAATAATTACTATTGTGTTGAATACATTTTAATAGTTCAGAAGGCTTCTGGTTTTTTTTTTTTCTTTCAAAAAACTAATTTTTTAAATATATGTTTTTAATGAAACAAGTTTTAGATTTCTTTTTAATATGTATTACGTCAACAGAACACCCAAAATACTTTAAAACGATAATTAATCTCAGCTAAAATTTAAAACAAATAATAGTTTAAAAATACTAAAATGAAACGCTTTTGTAACAAGATAAACTTAATAGTAGAAAATAATTCCAAAAACAATTGAGAGATTTGCCCCTGCCAAGTCGAGCGCGAAGCAAACACTGCCGTGCCATTATTTACTGGAACCATTTCGGTGCATTTGCAGGCCCCTGTTTGAGAATATTTGGAAAAGAGAAAGCAAAGTTTCGCATCTATGACACTCACTCATAATCATCAGAATAGAACTAGTACTTCCCATAAACTCAAAGAGCTTAAATTTGGTACAGAGTTAGTGTTTAATGGTCACATAAAGGAAAAACTATAAAACTAGGATAATCGAATATCTGGAGTACCTGGTGACCCTGAAAAAATAAATCAATATGCCCACGTTTCTACAAAAAGAAGTAAAATCCCACCAAAAACAATCTGTAAAAAACTAGCAAAGTCTCGATGGAGCTACTTGTTTATCTCTAGAAAGTAGTGAAATTTAGACAAAGTGGTGCCAAGTCTAAGGTTCCTTACTGGGAATTTCTTATTATTATAGATAATCTTGTGTGGCTTGGCCATTGAAGGGTACACAAGAGTACAAAACAGGAGCTCCATGACACCATAGCACCAATCTGAGACCACGTCAACGTCCATGGCCAAGTCACACAACATTAACTATAATAATTAAGAAACCACAGTAAGGAACCTTAGACTTGGCAGCACTTTGTCTAGATTTCATAACTTTCTAGAGATGAGAAGCAGCTCCATCGAGACTTGGCTAGTTTTTTACAGAATTATTTTTGGTGGGATAATGATTTTACATTTATCAATATCTGTCAATAAAATACTTACCAAAATTGAAATCTAACACTCCACGTTATTGAGAGAGAAAAATGGAACTTTTCTACGGTGAAAATTCAAATACTGATATTTTAATATTAGACAGAACATAGGTACGTACCTATATCAACGATAATCAATTGGAAATAGAAAGACGTTTGTTAATTTTGTTCGATGCTAAGGAAATATAGAAATGATTTAATTTTTTATAAGAAAAAATTCGATATGACTGCAGCAGCTCGTGCGTAATGAATTAAAAGAAATTTATTTTGTAGAATTAAAATTAAAAAATTAATATAATAATAAAAAAGTAAATTGCGTGATACGTATTTATTTTCTAGATAACATTAAATCATTAAAGTTGAACTTTAAAATCAGTAAATGAAATAATAGAATCTTATACATATTTACTAAAACTTTAAATTCAAATATAAAAATTAACCACTTTGAAATAATTACTATTCATTAAGATAAAAATAATATACATTAAAAGGTAAGTATTTAAAAGTTTTAAAATTATTGTGGGCTGAAAATAGTCAAATTATCGTACATAAAAATTTATTACCGTAAAATTATATAGGTATATAGTATTTAGTCAAAGAACATTTAATTTTTAATATCGAAATAATATATTTTAAATTGTATTGACTTGAAGATAACAATTATATTGGGAAGTTCATTCGTGTGACTTGGCCGTTACCAACACAGTACCTACACATATCAAAAGCCGGATTATTATACCTTTGTTTTTAATCGTACGACTTTAATGTATTTGGCATTGAAATTATATATTAATTATTAAAAAAATGTAATTTACTGAAGTTGATGGTATGGTAAGTTTACAAATAGAATGGCCACATGGCTATTTTTTGAAAATATTCGCCAAAATAAGCTCAGTTAGTCTTACTTAATGAATAATAAAAAAAAGATAGATTTAAGTTTAGGAGAAATTAATTATCAAAGTCAGTGTTTTAGTATGATTTTAAAACTTAAAACTTTAGGAATATTGATAAAAGTTGTAAATGGTAAAATATTTTTAAAAGCACTTATTGACTTAGGTTAGGTTAGGTTACATTGGCTGTCCACGAAGGACACACTTAGGCTATAGAGCCCATTGTGATATCATATATGTGTTTTACCACCAATTTTATTTTCAGTTTCACCAGCCCATCAAAACAATTAATTAAATTAATTTTGTTGGGACGGCGGGAATCTAAGCCGCTTCCCTAAGCATACCGCGGAAGGAATTGGTTACGCTTTAACCAACTGAGCTAATAGGGGGACACTTAATGAGTAAAAAACCAACATTTATTACGAGTTCTTCATATACCACCATGTAAAAACGCCTATTTTAATAATTAATTTTTCGTAAACCGTACAGATAATCGACTTGAAATCTATACAGAAGACGTAATATTAAGCAACTGAAGTGTAAATTTAGGAAATGGAAATTAAACTCCTTATATGTTTGATGGAATTATTTTATTTCAGCCCAGAAATTTTTGCATCTGATTCTTGAGGTTATTCAACATAAGGCGCTTATATTGTCTGTAGAATTTGAACAAATTCTTGTTCAATCTGCTCTTTTAGAGCTTCAATATGGTTTTGACAAAACGGTTTCACATTTAAGTCAAATGCTAGGGTATCCACCAGCACCTGAGCCACTGATGGATACCCTAGCATTTGAATATAAATAAAGTTTACATAATTAACAATATTAAAAGCACAAATAATTTTCTTCAATACATAATTTTCTTAAATACTTTCTTGTATATAGTTTAAAGACAAAAAATATAATTTGAAAAAACTTCATTTTTCATCGTTTTCAATATGGAAACTTTTCTGTCTTCCCTCTATATGAATTTTTCTGAATAATAATAGAAGTGTAATAAAGTCGATTCCTTTTTGTGTTTTTTTTTTTTTAAAGAAGATAAAGAATAAATAAATGAAGCACTATTAAAGATACAAAAAAATTGACACAACAAACAACCTTCAAAAAAAATTCTGATCCAGCTTCTATTATCATACAAAATATAATAATCCCCTTGCATATAAAGAAGGAACATAATATCATGTACTTTGATATTATGCTTGTTATTCTGATTTGTTCGAAAAAGTAGGTGTATGTTTGTGAGTTTTTTTTTTCATATTCGAATATTATTAACTCTAAACTATCGTATTACCAAAGTTGAGATTACATGTGACATTTTACACCAAAAATAAACAAAAAATATATGTAATTTATATAATGATATTCACAATATAAAAGTATTCTCAAACATTTTCGGTGTAGAATAAAACTAGACTTTTTGTTATTTTTTTGTTTATTTAAAAGAAACGGAATCAAAGTATTCGCACCATGCGTGAGTTTTATTGGAGGCATTTCCTTGGTAACGATACACTACTTTAATCGATTCTAAGAAAAATGTTTTATTTTTTCAATGGTTCACAATATGAGTGTTCGTTTGCTCGAAATTATTTCGTTCACGATTTCTCGTGAATTAAAAGTGATAACGATTTCGAATAAACTATTTTATTATTTTAATTTTATTTATGGGCATATAAGTCTGTAGTATGTGATTTACATATACTACAATTATTTGTAAATAATTGAAAAATCATATTTTTAATAAAACTATTTCGGTTGTTCCGTCCACCTTCTTTACACACAACAAATAGGGCAATTTCGTAAAAGACCATTTAGCGATAAAATAATTTTTAACAACTTACAAACAACTACAGCCTGTCGTAGGATTAAAGGCGCTTATTCAATATTCAGTAATATTTTTTCTCAATTGTTGTTTATCGCTTCAACTAATACCTACATCCGTGATTTTCAAATAAAAAAAACTGTAATAAGTTTATAATAATTAATTTATAAAAAAATTACCATAAAAATTATAAACAAAAACACTATAAAATAATAATTAATCTAAAATAAAACTTGCTTCATTCTTTTACAAAATTGTTTCTATTATATTTTTTAATGATTAGATAAACTTTTGTATCTCTAAACAAATCTTCATCCACATCGTATGAAACTGTTTATAAAAATATTAATTATAAAATTATATTAAACATATGTTTAAAAATTCATTTATTAATAAAATTAATTTTAATGCAGAATAAATTTTGACAGTGCTTTGTCTATGATCGTATAGTGTGCATAAACCTACCATATACACGGTTTTCCATTTAAAATGATAGAACTTTAAACTTAAATTAAACAACTCGTGTATGAGAGACCAAAAAATGATTTTACCCCCAAAGATATACACTTTTTTTGGGGGTATATCTTTGAGGGTAAAATTAATTGATGATAAATCACTTTTAACAAAAAGAAAACCAACTTCAAAAGAAAAACTTTTCTAAAACAAATTAATATGCACTAAAAAGTAAAAAATAAGGATAATATAATGTAGTTACAATTATTGTTATTTTTGGAGTCGTTGTCAGCCAAGGAAACAACTCTGACAGAAAACAAAAAGAACAATAATTTTAACTACATTATATTATCGTTTGGAAAAGTCTTTCTTTAAAAGTCGGTTGTGTTAAATTTTTTTTTTTATTTTGTGATTTTTAATGCATCTGAAGTACACTAACAAATTTGTCACTAAAAAAAGAATCATCCAAATCGGCTAGCGTGATATTGAGTTATTTGTCCTCTTGTCGTGCATGCTTGATTCAAATTTAAGGCTTTTATGGTTTTCTCATGGATGCCGTTGTCAGAACTGAAACAAAAAGAAATGGGACCGCACGAGAAGCACGGGAAGCTTTCAAATAGATAAAGAACCATCAAAATCGGTCCACCCAGTCGAAAGTTTTGAAACACACATGCCAATTATAAATTTTTTTTTTCAAAATGAGTGCTTAGGTCGAACTGCTTGAATCGGATCATTTGGTAAGAAATTTTTAAGCAATCATCTTATTCGAAACTTTTATCGAGTATTCCTAAAAGTAGCCATACAAATTCTCATCGATGATATCAATCTGAAACTATGCGGTTGAAATATCGGAAAATTAAGACGTATACATGTTTCTGGCGTAGCTACATGCTGGTTTCATCATTCAAGCAAGCTATTCGTTTAAAGAATTTTATCATTTTAAATGAAAAACCTTTTAATATAGGTAATTATTTAATATTAAAAAATAAAAATAATTTAATTAATTTATCTATTAAAACTAAAAACACTCTTTTTTCTTTAAAAATGTAGAATAATTATGATTTATTTTATGAATTTTAATTACCATAATTGAATTATTTTATTACTTTGTTATTGTTTAATTAAATTTTTTTATTAAAAATTTTGATTTATGACAAAACGTACTATGATAATAAACATGTATAAAAATTTGAATAAATTTAGCAAGCAAAAAAAAAAAAAACGGATTATCACAAATTAACATAACTTAAACGTTAGGTACTGTGGTTGAGACATTTTTTTAATATTTTTATATTAATGTTTCTCATTGATAGATATTATAGCAATACTTTTGTAGACAAAGTCTTAAGGTTTACAAACAACCACTGAGCAAGGTTGCTTAAGTGCAGAGCCCGACGAAGATTTAATTTTGCCGCCAGTTGATAGTTTTTTTATATTTATAATATAAAATAATAATAAGAATATAAATCAAGAATATATACAAAAATCTTAACCATAGGCCGCCTAAGTCAACTAAAATTTTTTACCTTTTGCAAAAACATTTACGTAAGCTTTGTCCTTTTAATGTATTAAGGTTGCGTAAGAATATTGAATAAGAGTTAGTGGCAGAATATATAGAAATGCATTTAGTGTATTTTTAAATTGAGAATACCTTTTTTCCAAAAATTATAATTGGAAAGACGATATTCTGAATAACGATGGGCATAGACGGAGGCTCAAGCAAAGGGTACGTCTTAAAATTATGTACTCCGGTAATTTAGGAAATACTTACTAGGGAAGAACAACGCCGGTCCTTCACGAGGGCATCCGATTACGGGACGGCAGTTTTTTAAACTACATAGCAGCAAGAAAATCCAAACTTTTGGCAATATCTCGTTTTGAGTAACAAATTGGAAATTTCCACTTTTGATATTTGTTGAGATGTATTGTCAAGTTGTGCGTCGAGTTGTTTTATCGTGATGGATCATGCAGACGTCTCTTGATATTTTTTTAAGAAACTCGAAATTTTTTCTTTGAGATGGCACGTTAATACTACTCTTCAGAATGGTAATAACGTGCCATCTATTGTTAACAATAAATAAAAAAATTACTAATGTTATTCGTTGTGTGCATAGTCATGGTAGGTACAATAAAATCGATGCCAGCGCTTCCAGTGAAAAATTTTGGCGATAAAGGAGGCTGTTATGATTAATTTCCAATTCTTTACATGTTAATGTTATAGAAAATGTCAAATTAAAATTATTGAAAAAAAAAAAAAATTAAACTTAATGGATTAAAAATTGTAAATTATCATAATTATTTATTTAAATTTGTGAGACAATAATATTAAATTTTTAATGGAAGTCAAAAATGCAATCCATGCAACTATGTATGCATCCATACATTTCAATAATTAAAGTAGTGTATCGTTACCATGGAAACGTCTCCAATAAAACACACACGCGGTGCGAATAGCAGCACTTTTTCCTAAATAGAGATTTATTTAGAATACGGCTTTGGACATTTGCATGAAAATAAACATAATTCATTTTGTTTGGGACACAAATATATATTATTAAATTAATAATGTATACTCTGCAATAATACATAAAATACTTTTGCGTTTTTTAAATTCCATAAATTATTTTGTTGATTTATGAAAGAAAATTGTTTAACATTCTGTTAGAAAGACCTTGTTTTCACCTCAAAAATTGAAAAGTTTCATCACCTTTAATAATTATATCGTCTATTTGTTATAATTTATTTTTTATTAATAAGGATAACAGGTTTCATTTGAGTAACGTGTTTTCAGACATACTCACTGCTGTAATAGAGGTAGTACACGGTCTACTGGTCCACCAAAATTTGTTTTATTTAATTCTACATCCCAATAAACAAAAAAGCTGATTAGATTCTTTGACTTACATTAAGTAAAAAATTTATCTTATGAATTTTTTCTTTAATTTTCGTCGAAAATATTACAAATTTTTCATCATCATTTTAGTAGTTTACTCGGTCCACTTTTTGAAAGGATTTATATCTATCCAAAATGGAGTCTTGCCAAAAAAGGAAATTTTTTAATTTTGTGTTTGGTGTGGTTTTTGCTTAAAATATGCCAATGAATCTGGAAATTTGTTTTTTTCAATCCAAAAAACACGTTATTTCTAAATAAATCCCAACATTCCTTTCTTGGTTTATAGCGATTACCTTCTGGTTTTTATAACCGCCTTATATTTTCAGTTGAGTTTACTATAACTGCATTGTACATATTTGAATGGTCATAACAATAATTTTACAATAAATCATTTTATAAATACTGAAGATTTCTTAGAAACTATTTCGAATAAATAGATCATGCATGAAAACACATAATTCAATAAGACATTTTTTTGCAAACATAAAACTACTTGAAATAAATCAAAAAACTATTTGAGTAGAGTGTTTTGTTTTGTTTATAGGATTCAGTATTATTATTTAGAAAATATCTTTAAGAACCCAATAAAGGCATTGCGTACCGCGCGTAAATAATTAATGACAAAATAACCGTTCCAAACTGACTAGTGACAAAATATTGAGTGTCAAAATAGCCAGTATAAAAATTAAGTAATCGGGATCACAGAGTCGGTGTTATAATATACCTAGCTGATAATTTTGTAACTGATCTCAAAAATAACAATGGTTGTTCTCGTGATGACATAGTTGGATGCTTAATTTTTACGTTCTGAGCCATTCATCTAACGTGCCTACGCGTAGATTTTATGCGAGTAGTTTTGAAATCATGATTTCAACCCTTTTGCATCTTCTAACTGTTATGCCTTTCAAAGAGCCGGTAAAATTGTATCTGTTTATTCTCTTTTGAAATTTTTTTGAGTGGGTCTTGTAAGGCAGAGGATTTTTGTTGTAAGGATGTTGTAACGTTCTACCACCTATAGGTTAGATTAAATAAAACATTGTCAGGTTAATTCTTTGAGAATTTTCCTATACTTTGATGTTTATTGCAAAGGTACATTAATTATTCCACACAAAATCAATTTTCGAATCTTGATTTCTAAATATATTCTCAACCAATAAAATGAATTAGCACTCCACTGTTGTATCAACTTTCCACATCTACTGTCCGTAGAAAACTCTTCATATTGACTGACTGAATGACTTGTAATTAATCATTATTCAAAACTATACTTTTCTATATTCGCACCGTATGTGAGTTTTATTGGAAGCGTATCCATGGTAACGATACACTACTTTAATTATGGAATTGCAAATTTAAATAAATAAATATGATAATTTACATTTGAAAAATAATATTTATGCAATTTGATTTCTTATTTTCACAATTTGTAATGCATTAAGTTTAATTAATTAGTGTTTTTAAATTATTTTAATTTGACATTTCTATAACATTAACATGTAAAGAATTGAAAATTAGTCATAACAGCCTTCTTTATCGCCAAAATTTTTACTGGAAGCGCTGGCATTTATTTTATTGTCCCTACCATGACTACGCACATAACGAATAAGTCATTTCCATGAAAGCCATGCAATTTTTGTTATCCATAGATATCGTAGATACCAGACTTAATTTTATTCTTCTAGCCGAGTAGAATATTTATTGAGATATTTTGTGGAGTTGTTTAGTCGTAGGGTATTTTAAATTTTTTCGTTATTAACTTAATCTTTAAGGTTTCTATAATACGAATCAAATATTTTAACCCAAAAGCTTTTGACAAATTTCACTTTGTGCGGAATTGGCGATATTATATTGATCTTTGCATATGGTTCTTGTTCTATGTTCTATCCTCCAAGCGTTTTGGAATTTCAATAAAACACATATATTCTAAAAGTATAGTAAAATTTATAAAAATAAATATGTAAAATTAATTATTACGTGTGTTTTATTTCACAGTTCATGTGTAATTATTTATTATTGTGTATTTATTTATGTTTGTAATATAATAAATGCATTTTACATCACTTTACTGCATCTAATTAACAAGAATATCTCTTCTTTGCTGCTGCATCTTGTTCTTCTTCTTCTCATGTTAAATTTAATTTTTAATTTGATCTTATTCATTTGACAAAAACATATGTTAATTTTATTTGCTTGTCAAAATGTTACTTTATTTAACTCGCTAATGGATTCGATATTTTGAAATTATACTTCTTCGAAACCTCTAAAATTGTCTATGAAAACATTTATGTTAAGGTTGTTGTCACAGAATTTGAGTAGCGTCAGAAAATTCTAAATTTTTGTCTGTTTTTGTTTGTGTCCTTCCTCCCCCCCAACGTCTCAATTTTTCCGCGCTGTTTTTAGGAATATTTGGCTATTATTGGCACTGAATTGGTGCTTATCAGAGATGGCTATTACCCTTCATTCGCAATACAATGTTAACAACAAAATGTCTCCGAGCCCACACACACATGCTTACCTTATTACAAGAACATTTCTTGTCTGGGAAATTTCAAGCTTCATTCTATGAATTCAATTTCAGCGCCATTTAATAACCAATTCATGATTTTGTTTTCTTGTAAATAGAAGTTGTTTCTGTGTTTCTTATGAGATTATTAGCGTATTCAATTATAGAAAATTAAAAAATACAACAAATTTACTTCCTCATATAAAATAATATCGGCATGAAATTAGTTGAGTAATTTAAAATGGCACAACAATTATATACTTTGTTTATGTTTTAAATAGATTTTCAATTTTTGAACATTTAATTTAAAATTATCATTATAATCGTTTGATGTTATTATACAGGAAGTGTTAATAGGCCATAGTGTCGTTGTCGCATTAGATTTAAAATGCATAAATATCATATATGTAGCATAAATATAATATTTTTGATACATCCTGTAAAAAAATTAACAAATTTTTTTATTTTATACAAGTTATTAGTGTTACAAGACTCATGATACGATACATAATATGTAGATAGGTATTTCACTTCTGGATGATCAAAAATTATATTTAAAAGCAATTTTGCTTTTTATTTGCTAAAGTAATAGCTATCATCGCAAAATGCAAAACAAATTTACATTACCAACTTTATTTATTTATTTTTTTTTATTTACGCACTTGATAACCAATCGCAAACGTTTCGTGGAGATTGGTTTCGAGAAGCCAACTCTGTAAAACATTATTTTTCAACTAGATACATAGAACAGAATATAATAAAAGCTCGAATCAAGTTTAAAGGACATAGCAGGTGACTGACTTCTTATTTAAGGATTTGCGACTACATCTGTAGATAATAGATTTTTTTTTATCAAAAAACCGTCTACATATAAAGTGAAACCTGAAGCAACTTTTTGGCAAGAGGGCAAAAACTTAAGAGTAAAATAATATTAATATGTATTCACAGATTCAAGAAAAACATTCTTTTGTTATATGGATGTTCATTTAACTTCGTCGTAGGTGTTAATTATTACTTAGACTTTTTTTTTTTTCATTTTCTATAGTCAAATGTGGGTGAAAGTTATCAAGATAGCTCGTCTATCAGTCGCTTTTCCATAAAAACAATGTTAAACATGCCCACTTTTGAAGTTAATTAACGAAATAATTGACTCAAATTTTCGTAATTAATTTAAACGTAATTACGCCAGTAAATCTTACAATAAATAAACTAAAATCGCAAAACGTGATGTAAAGCTAATTTTTTATTATGTTATTTGGACCCTTTAAGGGAATGTGAAACTACTTTTTGCAAGCAATATAAAATTGTGTTACCTGCATAATACGTGAAAAACTGCAAAATTTTCGGGTTTTTTCAGTTTAATTCAAAAACTGCTTTAGCTTTTGACATTAGTTGCTACTCTCATTTTGAAAGTATATTGTAGATTTGTAGCAATTGAAGCAACCCACAGCTCCATACGTCTAATAGTTTTTAAAATATGATGCATGAAAAATTTATATGGTTTCCAGAATTTTAAAATTTTGAGTTTTGCTTATATTAAGTAAGAGATAGAACAAAAGTATAAAAGTAAGTTAAAAAAGTTCCTTATAAAAAGATAAACAATTTTTGTTCGAAACAAATTAGGGCAACATTTTCATGTCCATTTTCCTCAAAAATTTAAAAGATAGAGAAATGAAAATTTGTAGGTAGCTTTAACAGCTTCAACTAGTACCTAAGCATTATGTAAAAAACGAAAAAAGTTGAACTTTTGGCATTACATCGTCTTACGCGAATTTAATGAAGAATATGACTGGAGTATTTTATGGCGTATTAATATAAATAAAAAAGAGCCTTTTACTAAAAATTGTTCTCCAGCTCGAAGTTCATTAAATTCTCCGGACAAGTATCAAGGCTCACTTTTCTTTGAAGCAACTCCGAATTTGAATATGATTCTTATTCAAAAATATTTTTATATCTATTGTTTTATGAAATATTATATTTATTTTATATTCCTATATTTTTTTTTAATGAATAGACAAACACAAGAACATTAACATTTTTTAATGTCATCATTTTTGCGAATAATATTATTTTTGATGTAAAATAATTTTTATATAAATACGTACAGACCGTATTTATATAGTAAATATTTATATGTACAGTAATATATATTTTAAATACACTTTGGTTTAAAAAAACTATATACTTCGATGATTTGCCGGCCATACCGATCAACTGTTTTTGGAATTAGAAAGTAAAAGTAAATTAAATGAGACAATAAAGCTAAATTAAAGTTGCGCAATCAGAAAGGGTTTATTATTACGATCAAATCAACCACTAAAAAAATCTGCCTGAAATTCAAAATGTAATGTGGCTAAAAATTTTGAGCCGTAATTTTGAACCGTAATATATACATCATTTCTCTATATAATCTTACTGACTATATAGCTCATGGTATTCACTAATGAGATGTTAGTGCTGTAGTCATGGTAACGACGCGCTTCTCGACGTCACTCTAATAGCATCATCATGTAAAAATAACAATAGCAATAGGTATATGTATAATAATATAGTATAGAAGCGAAATATTTGCACATAAAATATTTAATACAAAATATTTCTTGTGAAAATAGTGTTTTAAAATAAAGCTTAAACTAAAGCTTTGAATTTAAGCTTCATGAAACCAATTTCAATGAGTTTTTTACTATATACATAATACATGGGGAGTATATAGTAATAAAGCAAAAATAATTTTAAGTTTTTTTGTCAATATTTCATTTTTTAAGGATCACAAATCAAATATTTTTCTGTTTTACAGGTAAGATATAGTGGACTTGAAAGAGATATAATGGTAAGAAAAAAATTAAAAATTACTAAGAAAAAACAAGTTTTTAAAAAATTTCTTTTAAATGTAATTTATCATTTGAAAATGGTTTTTCTAAACTATTACTTCAAACGCCATTGACGTCAATACATCTTTTTTAACGCCACCACACGGAGAGACGATAAAATGTAAAATGCAGAATGATGAATGGTTTGTTTCTAAACTTGGTTTTAATATATTATTATATAATTTACCATAGAAATAAGCTGAAAAATGTGAATTTTCCGTGATTCCGATTGGCTTACTACCTCAATGTACTAAAAATATTAATGGTATTGTAAAGTTAAAAAAACTAGTACTAAAGTTCAAAAAAAAACAAGTAATGTTTCAGTTTTTTATAAATTTTTTTAAATAAATTTTTATAAATAAAATTCTGAACAATAGTTTTTGTAAATAAGACATTGCACAATGATGAAAAAAATCTGTAATACCCAAAATAATACCAAATTAGTTAAAAAGAACCAATGCCAGTAAAAGTATCGAATAAAAATATCGAAAACTGATAATATTTTGAAAAAGCCATTCATCAATAATTTCTAATAAAATGCTATCAAAACCTCATTGTGAAAATGAATTAAAAAGCCTAAAATTAAAACTATACCAACAACTATCATTTTCAGAAGTTTTTTTATCTACTTTAAGTAAGTCTAAATATTCATGTTTTTACTTCATATTTCTATATATATAATTTTTAATACATTATCATTTAAATAAATGTATTAAAAAAAATATATTTTAGAAACAGTTATTAAAAAATTAAATTGAATAGATTGTGCCCAAAGCATTTAAAGTGAACAAAAATAATTACTAAAATTATTATTATATTTTAAGTAATTTTTGTCTTTGTTAATATCTATGTATATGTAATAAAAATTGGAAAAAAAAAATTGTGGTATAAAACTATAATATGTAATACTACTAGGCACTAAAATATACCATTAAAGGTAAATCGACAGATATAGTTTTATACCGGTTGCGCTAGTTAAAAGGTAATAAAGAGTAGTGGCTACTAACGCTGAGGATGAAACGACTGTTAATTTTTCTTCATAATCTTATATATTTAAACGAGCAATTCTTGTATATATATATATATCAACAATCTCGGAAATGGCTCCAACGATTTCCATGAAATTGAGTATACAGGGGTTTTTTGAGGCAAAAAGTCGATCTAGCAAGGTTTCATTTTTAAAAAACGTCGTTTTATCCGTCTTTTCATGAAAAACTGAAACCGGCAATGCAAATTATAACTCTTCCTGACATCTATTGGTGTATATCGTAGTTAATGAAATACAATGCAAATTATAAGTCTTCCTGACATCTATTGGTGTATATCGTAGTTAATGAAATAAAATACATTACCGGGACATTCAAATTGGTATTTGTGTGGAGACATTTAAAACGGTCTTCTATTAGTGATAAAATTTGTGTCTTTTTAAGAATACCGAGCAAAGCTCGGTCATCCAGATATTTTTAATGAATGTCGTTTTAATAAATACCACAAAAATATTTTTCTAAATGTAAAGAAGTGTAGGCTACGCTCAGAAAAATACAAAAACATTTCCCTCTGCTCTCGAAGTTGTGAATCTATACACAACCCTGTGTTTTTCCTTCTTGTAAATATAATCCTTAGAATCCAGTACCCTTCTTAAACCATAAAGATGGCTGTAGATAATCCTCCTTACATTATGAATATGTAATCATCTTTATGCACTCAATTGGTTAATTTATTTTTGATAAAAGAAGTTAAACAAAATTTACCATATAGTTACTACTTCGACGATAGACCGAAGCTGTGGGGTCGAAGGGTTTTTAATTGATAAAGACATGGTAAAGTTTGTCATTAGCGGGGGAGGTGTAAGCGGGGACAAGCATAGTATAGCTATTAACGAATCGGAGTAGCATGCTGGCGGTGCGGGCTACAGGACCAGACTGAAGGTCCTCTAACTGTCCCATAAATGATAGTAAAGTTTGTGTTTAGCAAGTAGCCGAAGCGGCGCTAAGTATAATATAGCTATTAGTTAATAGGAAGCTGCATGTTAATTAACATTAATAATCGCTGATCAAAAGTTATAATCTAATAAATTGTAGGTGAAATAAAGTTCACTGCATCAGTTAGTTAAGTATAATAGTCTAATATTAAGCAAAAGTGACCTTTAAAATTTTAAAATGCTTGTGAAACGATATAAATAAAACTGATGTATTTTATAAATTCGATCTAAAAAAAAAGTATAATTATCTCATCTTTGTACAGATAGTTATACTAAAAACAGACTAAATTGTTCAATTATTTGAGTAATAGGAACTAAAAACGTAAAGTTTTTCATTTGGTCCATAATAGTGGTTTGGTATCAATAAGTGGGGTATCAATAAGAAAAAAATTTACTAGGCCATACAGTATTTGCAGTGTTTTATCATCCGCCCTATTATCTAAAAAAAAGACCCAGAGTTAGATTCCCTTCAGCTCCTCTTGTTCTGTTTTTTTCAAACATCTTTTCAACTTAATTTTTTTCATGCAACGTGTTTTCTTTTCTCCATTTTATCTTTTTTTTTTTCTTTGAAGAATATATCATTTTATTATAACTCGACCATTTTGCCAAAGCAATTGATTATTATATTTCTTACTATTGTGCAGTTAACCTGGAAGCAGTTCGATTTGACCCCTTTGTGTACTTCTATCGCTTAAAAATGCAACGTGTTTTCTTTTCTCCATTTTATCAGTTTTTTTTCTTTGAAGAATATATCATTCTATTATACCTCGACCATTTTGCCAAAGCAATTAATTATTATATTTCTTACTATTGTGCAGTTAACCTGGAAGCAGTTCGATTTGACCCCTTTGTGTAATTCTATCGCTTAAAAATTATATTTATAATCTGTCGTCCCCAGAGGTTCATCTTGCCACAGCCTACTCTAAGTAAAAAACTAACTTACTTTGAAAAAATTAATTTTCTAATAAACGTAACAAAAAGTTTCTATAACTTTTTTAATTAAACTCGAACAGTCAAATGATTATATTTTACCTGAACAGAAATTGCTTGGACGTATCTTTATAAGACCAAAGGTGTTCATGCTGTATACAGTAATTAGTTCAGGAACAAATTATTTTTATTAAAAAAAATAAAAATAATATGAAAGTTCTTACTAAATATTACATTACGTATATAGCAGGGGAGAGTGAAAAGCCACGCCAAAAATATTTTTATTAAGGTGCTTCTTGAAGCCTATTTTTAAATATAAAAGTCTCTTTTTAGCACTATTATTTCTATACACTATAAAGTTTCTTTCAGAATTTAAATATTAAACTGCTATAGATCAAAACTTGAAATTTGCAGTACAATAAATGTGCAGCATGGTACAAGATTGTAAAGCACCAAAGATCAAACTAATCTTTACAGCTCACACAAAGAGACAGCATCATAAAAAGTGTATGATTGATACATTTAAAATGTATAAATCAGAATGTTTCTGTCTCTTGCAGAAATCAGAATGTTTTCTCCGAGCTTATAGTAAAAGCTTCAACCAGGATTTTTATAGTCTCGATGTGAATGAAACTTTTGCGTATCCATATGTACTACACTTACCCAATAGCGGTAGCTCATAGTCAAATAGAAAATAATTTAGTGATAACTTTACCCTTTAATATTTTATTTTATGTTTAAAATTATAATATAACATCACATTACACATACAAACATGTGACACATACATAACTGATAATCAAGTATAGTACATATTATAAAATTTCCGCCTAATTGGCACCCTCACGGGTAAACAGTGATGTTTACGAAAAAATGTTTCAAACAAAAGTTGTTTAATTTTTGATAAGGAACATTTTTTACATTTAAACTTTTGTTCTATCTCTAACGGTTTACAAGATGGGTCCTACGGACCCAGGACCCAATGATGCTCATTTACGAACTTGACCTCACTTTTTACGTCCTGAGTACGCTGTAAAAATTTCAGCTTGATATCTTTTTTCGTTTTTGAGTTATCGTGTCCACAGACGGACGGACGGACGGACGGACGGACAACCGGAAATGGACTAATTAGGTGATTTTATGAACACCTATGACAAAATTTTTTTCCTAGCATCATTTTTTTTAAGCGTTACAAACTTGGGACTAAACTTAATATACTATGTATATTTCATATATACATGGTATAAAAATTGAACAGTAAGAGGAACATTTTTTACTTTTAAACATTGTTATATCTATTTTACTTCAAAAATATGCACACATGGATAATCATTCTCTCGGTTGCTTGTTAACTCATTGGAAAGCTATCTGTCGAGAAACTATAGAATAATGATGGGGTAATTGTATCAGAGGTACTACACATTATCTTATACACACTAACGTTTATTTGTTTCTATAAAAGAAATACCTTATAATAAACCTTTGCGTGATTTTTAAAATGGATTTCTACAAAAGATCATATCATGTCATGTATTTTTTTTTCTTCATTTTATTTTTTCATTTTGAAAAACAAGAATTGATTGATCATAATTATAATTATTAGTTAAAAATATAGAAAAAAATAATACGAGTAAGTGCGAGTTAGTTACTTATTTTAAGTGTTCCGTATACCCTGGAATTTTTTTGAGAAATAACATATCCGATAATATTTACAGGGTGTTAAAATTGCCAGCCACAATGGAGTAATTGAGATATGATTAATTCGATGCTATCGCGAAGTAGGTAGTATCCAAATTTCAATCGCTTAGGTTTTAAAAAAAATCGAAAGAAAAATATCATTTTCCAAAATTTTAAGGTTCTTTTTCTATCATCGGTTATAAAGTATTTGGCTTATTATACCATGTATATGAAATATACCAAGGTATACTAAGTTTAGTCTCAAGCTTGTAACGCTTAAAAAAATTGATAATATGAACAATATTTTGATCAAGGTGTTCAAAAAATCATCTGCATTAGTCCATTTCTGGTTGTCTTTCTGTCTGCCTGTCGTCCGTCTGTCACCACGATTACTCAAAAACGAACAGAAATATCGGCCTGAAATTTTTATAGCGTGCTTAGGACGTAAAAAGTGAGGTCGAGTTCGTAAATGGTCAACATAGGTCAAGTGGGTCTTGTAAACCGTTAAAGATAAAACACAATCTTAAATGTAACAAATGTTTTATATAAAAAATAAACAACTTTTGTTTGAAACATTTTTTCATAAACACCACTGTTTACTCGTGAGAGTGTAAATTGTATAGTATGTATTATATGGGAATATCAGTTATATATGTGCGACATGTATGCATGTGTAATGTGACAGAGTAATCAACACTGTCTATACATGATATTTCAACAATTTACGCAGTCAATTGTTTATTTTCACTTGTTTAATTTTAAAATTTGACTATATTGAAATTATGAAGGCATTATGGTACGGTATTTTAAGATCAAAGGAAAAAATACAGTAAACTTTGGTGTACGAACATTTTCTCTTTAAATTATCGCGCAATATTTTATTTCTCCCGGTATTAACAAAATAAAGGTACATTTTTTTTTTATAATAATGTATATTATGTGCAGAAATTAGTGTCATTTCAAAGAATTCAACAAAAAAATGACTCCTATCAATCATATGCCTTTAGGTAATTTAATTTGAAACAAAATATTCTTGGTACTTAAAATTTATTATTTTCAATCAAAACAAATTATAAATTTTAGCAATTAAGACGTGCTGCAAATAACCATTGGCGTTGTGCTTTTGCTATGAACGAGAGCATAATATTTAATTTGATACAATAAATTAAAACCTGGAGAGAAATCTTAAGTAAATGAAGATATTCTTAACTACAAGTACATGAAGTGGATCTTCATAATTTAATGCGCAAAAGTAAGATAAAAGCTTCAATATTTAGAAAGTATTATTCCAAATTATTCTACACATAAAAAGTATTTTGTCTCCTCCCATTATTCATTTAACTTATCAAACTGACCTCGATTTTTGTATGTAGAGATCCGAGAACTTAATTAGGTTTAAACAAAAATCCTTGATGTAGAAACACCAGGGCTCAGAATCGAGGGAAATAAAAAGGAAGATGAAAATTTCGGTAAAGGATTCTCACACCAGTTGCAGGTATCAGGCCCATGTCTGAGAATTAATAAAGCAGATTGCAGATCACGGCTGCTTACTGGTCACAAAGCTTCTAATTGGGTGTTTCTTAGTTACTGCTATAAGACCCAAATTCCGCTATTCGTCATGAACCTAGAGTATAGTTTCTTCTGTCCAGATTGTGATGAGGTGTATGGTATATCGTTTTATCTTCTGACAAAATGCACTTATAGAGCCAACTCGACCGAAATGAGCTAACTCAAAGTGAACCATTTTATGTAAAAACTAAAAGTTGCTATAAAATTTAATTCTTTAATCAAACAAGTATTTGATTTCTTAAATTAATGCCTGAAATTTTCAGAAAAATACCTTGTAAATAAAAAAGTAAGCGCTACATTTATAATGTACCAAGGTACGAAAGGACTATAGAACCTACCAAGTATCCCATTACGCCACTCGATCTTTTTTAATCTTTCTAAAACTACCCGTTTATATATTTGATTTAAATGATTCCTAGATTATAGAATACATAAATTTCAAACATTATCCAATTCCACTTGTAATTATTTATTAAAACTTTTAAAACATAAAGTTCGCAAGAATAAAAAACTACAAAGCAGATTGTTTTACATAATTATATAATATTTTTGCATTTAATATGTGAAAATTTAATATGTAATAAAATAAGTAATAATAATTTTTGTATTTTTTTTTTTAATATTAATATTTCAAATAAAAATATAAGAATATATATAGTAGTAAATGAAGAACACCAGTGGAAACAAATAATAATTTCTTTACATTTGAGTGAACTTATAAAACTAACTGTATTAAAATACGAGTAGGTATATGTGTAATGTGTATATAATATGTATAACACTATGTAAATAGGGTGACAAAGAAATATTGGTTGGTATTCTAGTTATTCAGGTGAATCTTACACTCTCAAACCGCAGTTCGAATAAATTTTATCCACTGAAATTTCTTTTTGTTTAGATTTAAAACACCAACGATTTGAAAAAAAAAATACCCATCCAAAAATAGTTTATTGAACAACGAAAACGCTGAAACAGTTACGATTTGGTCGGTTCTTTTAATAAGAAATATTAAATATTAAATATTAAATATTATTCTATGATAGAATATAGCAGCTGTATAATCGATTGACCTAAGGGCTGCAAATAGTGAAAGTGGTACAATGAGAATCCGGCAACAATTACAACTTTCTGCTTTTTAGAAATACTGAAGCAATGCCTACAAAAAATATTCGAATAACGTCTGCGAATGGCCAAATACGATTAAGGACCTCATAAACCAGAACGAGTTTTTAGTAGTGAACATTTAAACAATGATACGTTTTTTCTTATAAATAGTATTGAAGTGTCTTGCATTATATTAAATAATCTTGCATTATCTTTTAATCAAAGAAACTTTATTGCTTTTCACAGCACTCGGTTCACTACACTTTTCAATAGTTGCCTATGATCGACTTGTTATATTACTTAATAGCCCTTTTCAAGACAGAAGCTAGACAAAGTAGACAATATCGGTTATTATCTTGTGGTTTATCATTGAATATTGATAAACACGAATAACTTCCCAGCATAATAAAAAGTTATAAAAAATAAATTAAAAAAAACTAGATCGTATGTAATGAAATTCTTTTCGAATCATATTATCATTATTACGCTTCAATCGGCACCTCAACGAAGTCGTTATAATTTTTTGTTCACGCGATATCAATCAGGAAATAATTTAATAAAGAAACCCACCCGACTCGGAACAACTCGATCGAATGTTATGAAATTCCTTTCATAACATAACAATCATATTGCCGTTAATACGCTTCGGTCGACAACTCAACGAAGTCGATATCACTTTTTTTTATCGCGAGATATCTATGACGAAAAAAAATGCACAAGTGCACGTACTTCTCCAAATTGCGGTTGATGTCTTGTCTTAACTATATGATACGTAAAGATATGTTGAAAATTTCGATTTCGAAAATCGGACCCATTACAATAACTTTCTATACCGGGAAGTTAATAAAACTGCGTATGTACACGTTTTTCTTTTCACACTAATTAAAATAATTAAAACAAAAATCTTGAAAAGGCTTTCAAAACCCCGCGAGTGTTTATTATCACAAAAATATCTTCAATCTGTATATAAACAGGCAAAGACAAAACAGTTCAGTATCAACAGTTCTCTTCTTTAAGCCAACAGGTATTCTTTTATTTTTATGGTTAGTAGCTAGGGTCGAAATTTAGTGTTATCGATACAATTTTTTAAGAAAAAATTGTCGAATTTGGAAAATATAACCACTGGACGAAATCCAGAATATATTATCAATATCTTTATTTTAGAACATTAGCATTTGAAGAATGGGCTTTGATTGAAAATTCAAGATTTCCATGAAATTTTTATTGATTTCAATTGAAATTTTTAATATTCGCTGTTGGTCAACCAAATGTAAGAGCTCAGATTTATGTCTTTATAACATAAGAGGTAGTATAAGAGGTTAGTGTTCGTATAACCTTAAGCACCATTTCTTTAACAACCTGTATATAACACGATAGTAAGTTTTTTTTGTATATATGTATGTATGTATAATTTATTTCAATTTTTTTTTTCATTCATTTTGTAATAATAATAATTTTTTTAGGTTAAAAATTTATCTACTAAGATTGTTATCAGTATGGTATAGTGAGTGTATAGTGAAATAAACTATACTAAGTCTGTCTGAATATTCTTCTTCTGTGAAGGATCTCCTTGTTCGTGTTTCTTACCCATTCAACTTGGCAATATATTTTATAAGAGCACAACCGCCGGATGTTTAATATAAATTGCGACCTTCCGCTAACATGAATACATTCAGCTACTTTACTTGTATATCATTATACTCTATTGTTTTTAACAATTTGATATGGCGTCATTACACAATTGTGCATTACATAAATATCATTTATTTCTTAAATAACTTTTAAAATGTCATAACATAATATCAAACATGTATGAATACAATCGGTTGCACGACTGAAAACTTGGGTAAGTGCTTATCACTTTTATCCTGTCAAGATTATTTATCAATATTTTTAGTAATCCTATTCTTTACTTAACTATCAACATAGGGCTAACGCATATTAACTCAATACGATTGTTGCCATATTATCCATAAAAATGTAAAACTAGACTTGAGATCATAACAAAATTTGAAAGTGAAATTAAAATTGTTTAAAAAACGAAGAATTAATATCTCCTTTTTACAAAACAAACTTTTAAATGTAATCTCAATGGCGAAACCGTGCAATGACGTCACTAAACTATATTTTCTCTTTGTTTCATTAGGAATTTTAAACGATCATATGTTGCATACGACTAAAGATTTTCAAAATCAACTTCACTTTCCTACCCGTCCATTTAGAACTCTTCACCTGAAGTGATAAAAAAAATTTATTCAACATCCCTATATATTGCAGAATATCCCAACTAAAGCATTATAATTAAATTCCAACTAGAAGTCATTATGTCATTTACTTAGTTTAGTTTACTTGTGATATTTTTTCAAACCGCGTTTTGAGTTCCAGTTCTTCTTTTTATCTTGATCCATTAAAACTATAATTCTACTTTTTGGAGGCATTAATTTTTAAGATGAATTAATAGAATGAATCCTATTTCAAAAATTATTCTTGTTTTGACCCCGAGGTTTTTAAAAATATTTAGGAATTGATATTACGCCTTTTTTGTGTATGGATTTAAAAGCTAAAATTTGTCCCAATTTTCCCAATTATCAAAATCATACCCATGGGTTATTCGAAAATTACTGTTTATAATGGCAAATTTCTAGTAAAATATGAGAGCAATCAAATCTTATCACCAGAAACAGGAACTTTTTTTTACAGTAAAACAGCTTACTGAATTTAAATTCGATTCTAAAACTCCTTGAATATTTGGTACTAAGACCTTTACATTCTACGCCTACCTAATTAAATGATATTAGTCCCGCATACCTTATGAACGCTGATTTTAATCTTTGCCATATAAAGAAGCCGCTTATATCGTTTGCAACTGTTTTTGCAAGTATAGTTATAAATTTTCAAACTTAGACATTTTTAGCTTTCAAAGAGAGCAACTCTGTGCTAAGGTTAGTTTAGATTGATCTACTTATTTCGAAGTGTACTTAAAGTGGTGGAGCGTTTTCGCAACATTTTATTGGGATTTCGTTTGGCAACAAAGTTGTAAATGTTGCCAAAACATTAATTTTCAAAATGTGTTTAATATGACAACATGCTTTCAATCCTGTGCTAGGTAGTAGGTACATGAGTCTGAGTTTATACAGATAAATTGTATAATTTTTCTAATCCGAATCCAAAACATCTCCATTTTTTGTGTGTATGTTTTTAGTAAACATTTGGGACGAATCGACTAGAACCATTTGCTTGTTTTTTTTTGGAAATCACCTAGAATCATTATTTAGCTATGTGAATACATATTTATTTCATGACGATGTAACAAAGTTAAAAAATATATACTGTAATAACAATGTTGCAAATAGTTTGCAGTTATGTAGATAATGTTGATGTTCACTGCGCATGTTTATTCATTCAACCATTGTTGACTTTATCGTAGTGCCAACAATAATTATTACATCTCTTTTTTATCGTAATGAAAGTGCATTATACATTTAAAATTACATGTGTTACATTACGAAATGTTTTAGCGTTAGCGTGGAAAAAAATATTATTTTATTTTGTTCACTTGTGATCAACTTCAATCGGTTCAGGCAAGCGCTTGCGAGTCTAGCATTCATAAAGTGTGGATTTAATTAAAAAAATACTACAATCTGTCTTGTCTGTAGGATTTGTAAGTAGGATCACGGTTATACTGTTTTGAGAGACAATTAAATGATATTTTACCAGTAGTATTTTATTTTTTCCTTCAGGCAGAAAAATTGGCCACTATATTTTCAAAATATAACAAATTGGTTGTCAAAATACCATTCCTACACATTTTGCCCTAGGTCAATTATGATTCTCACATATTTCGATCTTGGTGAGTCGAATAAAACTACTCTTACTCCGATCCAACTTTTAAGTTAAGTGCGTGAGACCTTTTCCGGAAAATATTGATAATTTTAGAAAATAAACTCATTGCAAGTAGAATAAAATCATTCCCTACTCGATAGTCTATCCTGGAGGAACCATTATAATATGTTTATTGTTTTGTTTGACGAAAACAGAATAACAGTATTAGGAGATGATTCTATTCCACTCTTAAATGTAATGGCAGGAAATAATGTATATTCGAAAATAAGAACCGCAAGCCAAATTTTGTGGTAGCTAGAGGTTTTAATCAATTCGCCATGGTTCACCACATTTCAAAAGGTCAAAATTTGGTTTTAATCGTTACGCCATAATATTAATTTCTATTGTTTAGGCTGGCTTGCAGACTAAAAAAAGATACACATATCGATTTCTATCGAAAACAAAATTGGATCATATCGGGTGAAATGTTATTTTTCTGTTGATATCCAAAAGTGTAGCATACAGTTGCTATTCGTCGTGCAGATACCGTCAGCACTATGTGCACAAGTAAAATCTTTGTGTGTGGGTTTGGTTAATACACCAAATTAAAAAATTGAATGAACTTGATTCAAATATTTTCCGATATGTTGTTATGCATAATCCACGCGAGAACTTTATTAAAATGCTTTTCTTGATTTGCAAAACTTCCGAAATCCAAAGTACACAATTGTACTTTGTATAACGAGCAGGGTGGTCTTTTATTACTTTTGCATATTAATTTTTATTAATAATATCATATCAGGGTAATTATTAAATAGTAAAACTTTTGATAGGTTCAGTTTTTATATCTAAAATCATTCACGTTTTTTTAAGAAGTTAACATACTCTACCATCATGTGTCAATGTCAATCATGTAAATAAAAATAGGTATTACAATGTATGCAAATTGTTTTATTAATTATAATTATATTTATTATTTATTGAAGGATTAAAGGTAATTTGCATAATTATTTATTGATCCGTACATATTGAATTTTAATATTCTTTTTATAGCTTTATTTAATAGTACAAGAACTAGTTAATCTTTATAAATTTTAAATTGATCAATTTGTTGCAAAAGCATGTTGTTAATTACATTTTAATCGATATACAATACATTTAAAATGATAGGTGCTACCTAAATGGCATCCAATTTGCTGCCCGTATAGGAACCGACAGGCAAACATTGTTTGGGTAAAATGGCTTACAATGGTTGACCTATGATTGAAATACCAGTACTGGGCAATTAATGAGCGGTCCCTGAATCTCATATCGAATCCAAAAATTATCCCATATCAATTAAAATTTATCAGAATGTTTAAAAATATCAGATTTTGAAAGTAGGTCATCTTAGGCGTAGTTAGTTACCTTATTACAAATAAAGATGGAATATTTGTAAGAAATTCATTGTTTCGTTACATATATTTTGTGTATTACAGTAATTCAAATGTTAATAAAATAGTTTCCTGTTACCTTGGATATGTAATTTTGAATGTTGTTGTTTTGAAACGCATAAAAATGCACACCCAAAAGCAATGTTACATACACTTTTAATAATACATTGCAATAATATATTCTGCTTCCTTAATGTATATTGTATATCTCTATATATTATAAATGCGAAAGTAAGCAGGTTTGTTTGTTTGTAACGCTTTAACGCTAAAACTAGCGAATGGTTTTTAATGAAACTGTACAGCAATAAAGCTCATACTTCAGAATAACACATGAGGTAAAATTTATACAGATATAATAAAAAAAAAATTTTTAATTTAATTTAACTTGGCATTACCATAAATTAGAGATTTCAGTAAAAGTAGTCATTTGACATTACCATAAAAAACAGATTTCTGTAAAAATAGTCAATATAAAATATTTCACGGCCATCTTTTCTGATATACTCAATGAATAATTACGGCTATTATACATTTAAAAAAAAATCGAAAACCATACATATATTTTACCTGTGTAAAACAATCCTTACCATTATTTCGAGTGTTATAGAAAGGAGATAAGCGAGAGCAATCTTTATCAACCTTTAACTTTAAACCTAGCGAAGCGGGTGGGTATCACTTTAGTCGCATTGTCGCACTTGAAACGTTTCTATGAACACTCCATTATATTATCTTTTTCCTTAAATTATCGCCGATTTTTTAGTTGTTCCGGATACGGAACCCAATGCTCACACTCGAAACATAGTTAAGAACACTCCCCGTTAAATTACCTTTCAAACGTAACAAAAAAATCCCAATCGGTTCATCCGTTAAGGTGCTAAAGATGCCACAGACAGACACTCACAGCAGTCAACCTTATAACACTCCTTTTTTTTTCGTTTGGGATTCGGGGATTAAAAAAACATAGTGTCCAAGTTTGAAAAAAATATAAAGCATAAACAATTATATTTATGAATGTAAATTCATTTATTTACTAAAAAAATTATTAATAAATTATGTAAATAAACAGGATATTAAACGATTTTACGTCCTACACCTTCCGTCTTTCAAGAAATATTATAATCAATAATAAATCTTTGAAATATCTTTATTATAACCAATAACTTATAAAAATTCTAAAATAAAATATGATAGACATTTCCATATGGGCTATTTTATTAAATGTAATTAAAATAGCACAGGTGATTTAATTTTGTGTGTAATAAATATCATCATCTGAATTTAATTAAATGGAGGTAGGAACAAATTCTTATTGAAAATTAATTTTTAATGTCAAAGTATGTTAATTGTGTGTACATTTTATTTCACCCACATTTCTCCTCTTGATATCTAGCTTTAATATACCTACATATTCAAATTAGTAATTAGACGCTCTAACCTCCGAAGGCTTATTTAAATAAAATATAAACATATTACAAAAATGAGAGTCTAATTTCAATTAACAGTTAAATGATTATAATAGCCTTTTTTCTATCTAAACACAATGTACCACATAACGTATGAGGGCAAGGCTGTACACTTCAATGGATTAACGATTATCAATTGAAAAAATAGAAAGAAAAGAAAAATTTACACAGAAGTAGGAACTCGAGCCTAGGTCCTCTAAATATCCGGTCTAGGTCGCAGCTAGCTCTGCCATTGCTATTTTATGTAAGTAACTTTTATTTTACCTCTTATTCTATTTGTATGTTTGTGTATATAACACACTCAAACAGTTCACAATGCTCATATCAGTGAGTTTTGGATCGGGGGTTAAAAAAGGGATGTTATAAGTTTGACCACTATGTGTGTGTGTCTATCTGTCTGTCTGTGGCATCGTAGCGCCTAAAAAGATGAATCGATTTTGAGATTTTTTTAATCATTTGAAAGGTTATTTAATGGAGAGTTTTCTTAGTTATGTTTCAAGTCCGAGCTTAGGGTTCGGTACCCGAAAAAGCTAGAAAATTGTCGGTGATCTTTATTTTGGAAAAAGCTTGAAGGAAAAAGGTAATTTAAAAAAGAGTATTCTTAGATACGTTTCAAATGTGATTTCAGGGTTCCGAACTGGAAAAATTTCTCGGGGGTTTATGTAACTTTATAAATTTAACTTGTGTATAATGTTTTCGATATTATTAGAGCAGAAATCTTGAAAACAATCTCCCTGTATAATTATAATTACCAACACTTTTCGCTTATGAACAAATAATAGTAAAACATGAAATTTAAAAAAAGAAAAAGATAAACATATATAGTTACTAAAATCTATTGATTTTTAATCGTCAATCATAATGATAATTATCTATTATTAAATGAACATAAATAATTATTTATGAAATTAAAATTTATGACTTTTAAAATGAAATTTACGAGTACATTCATGAGTTTTTAAAATGTTCACATATTCATCTTTTACATAATAAAACAATACGTTTAATAGTTCTATAATTATTGGTTTGCATTACAATTGGTTGAATTATAAAAATATATGTAATGAAAAAATAAATCTAATTATTATGTTCATAATATTCTTTTATTACTTCTTTCTATATACGTAGCTTATGAAACTGTCCAGCTATGCGCCAGTATCAGTAAGATTTTTATCAAAAAGAAAAAAAATGGGAAATAATTTAGGAGAAAAAACATAAAAAATAGAATAAAAACGGAATTTAAAGGGAAGAGATGGATTTTTATCTTTAGTATTAATTCTTGAATATAATTAGAGAAAAATTTTATCTATACGGTAATGCAAATAAAAATGCTCTTTTCCACTTTTTCCCTTAGGTACTTTAATTTTTTTAAGACTAAATAATTATTCAATTATCGAATCTGGGTCTCTTTGATTCATACCAAGATTCGACTACATATGCTTTCACATGTTATAGGCAATTTTTTCAACTGCAATACAATTTCTCGAATAAACTTTGGCTGAGATACAGCTGGCTCAAATTTCTTGCACACTTTCAGATTTGTGCATAATACATGTTCCTAAAAAAATTATCAACAACTTTTATTCACAATATTTAAGTGCAGTCATATTAGGATTTTACCTCCGAATGAGAGATAAGAAGCTGTAAACTCTTAAACCTTCATTTTGCTATTCTAAAAGTTGTCTCATAAAATCTCGTACCTGCGTCGTACGTTATTCAAGGTCAAAAGCACTGCGTCATTTTTTGAATACTCCACATGTTCGGTAAAAATCCGAAATAGTACATGAAATATATAAAGTATTATTCACGAAATATATAAAGCTTTCGGGTCCATATTTATATGAACTTTTTTTTTTAGTGTTTTGGTGTCAAAAGTAAGTTACTTGCAGATTTTCCTAAAACTTATAAGTTTTCGATCGAATTTTCAATTAATAACGTGCAGTATTGCGTTGGTATTACCATTCTACCATTATACAATTATATAAATCTAATAAGGCTATGCAATATAATTCCTCTTATTTAAATTTTCAGTTTACGGCTTAAAAATAACCGATAGAAAACTTAATTTCCATTGAGATATGTTTTTAAAATATAATTATACCTTAACGGTATGAAATAAATTTTTGTTATTTTGTTATACATATTTTTTTCAAGTATTCTCATAAAAAAAAAAAAACTAAAATAACCGTTAAAATTTCTTTGATACAAACAAAACCTATAATTACCAAAGGTATGTAAAAAAAAGAAGAATTGCAGTTCTTTATTTTTCTATAACAATATAACATTTACACACCAGCCTTTTTTTTTATTCGTCGTCAAACACAATATTAACAATATTCAAAATCAATAACAAACAAATCGATAAAAATCAACAAAATAATATTATACGTATGGGTATAAAGTGTACTTGTGTTCTATAAAAAGTACCTCTATAGAATGAATATTGTGTTTATCAATATATATACAGAATATAACCAAATAAACGTGACTTTTGGAAAGAAAATAAAATCGATTAAGTATGAAATTTATTATTTTTGTTAAGGGTTCGTACTAATTTTAGATTTTTGATGTACGCCATTAAATCCTACATTAAAATCGCAAAACGCGATGTAAAGCTTCTTTTTTGGTATGTTATTTAAGCCCCTTAGGGGAGTGTGAAAACACGTTTTGCAAGCAAAGAAAGTTGCGCTTCCTGCGTAAAACGTGAAAAACTGAAAAATTTTCGGACTTTTTTAAGTTTTTGAAGTTCAATTAAAAAACTATGAGCTTTTGACATAAGATGTTGGTATCATTTTTAAAGTATACTAAATTTGAAATAATTGAAGTCAACCTACAGTTCCATATGTCTGATAGTTTTTAAGATATGATGCTTTAAATTTTCAAAAATGCTAAAATTTTGAATTTTGCTTATGTTAAACCGTTAGAGAACAAAAGCTTAAATATAAAAAATGGTCCTTATACCAAAATAAACGTTTTCGTAAACATTAATGTTTTCTCGTGCAGGGGCAAATTTGGGCAAAACTTTGGTGTCAATTTTTTTTTCTCCAAAAATATAAAAATTAGAGAGATGAAAATTTGTTGGTAGCTTAAACATGCGAGCCTTATGAAAAATTTATCTTATAGTTTTGCGATTTTAGATGTTTTTTTTGGTAAGATTTTACTGGCATAATGTCCAACAAACTGTTTTTAATCCAAAACATGGGTCTGGGCTTCTCAATCACGCTTATTTCAATATATAATGATTTAAAGATTGTAACTCAAATTGGATAGATATTGATTCCGTTTATCACTAAGAGATAGACTAAAACAAAACTGATAAATGGCGTTAAGATTTTAATTCATTAGATAATTTTTTGGAACTATGTTTCTTATCGCACGTTATGATTTGTTTGCTGATTGGGAGCTTAAATCACAAAAAGTGCAACAGGCCCCAAAACCTGGCATATAAGTTGCCTAGGAAACTAAGACTTTTTTAATCGTTTCAGCTTGCCATGAATTTTGAGAATATGAAAAAACATTTTACTGTCAATTTGTATTTATTGTCTAAATCCTGACTCATCAGAAGTTAAACATAATAGAGATAATTTAAAGTAAGTACAAGAAAATTTTATGTGTCATATTTAATATCCTGTTCAATTATACTGTGGGTAATGTACCCATATATTGGGTTGACTACTAAATCAGAAGTATGTCTATTTTAAGCTAATATTACTATTAGTTCATAAAGTATAGAGTTAAAATAGCTGTAATATTTATTTATTTAAAAAATAAAACAAATATTTGACTTCTTAAATTAATACTTTAAATTTTCAGAATTACCAATGCACAAATATGCAAACAGTATCGTGCAAAAAAAAAAAACAAATTAAACCTAAAATTACCAAAGCCCAGAAATACATAAAGTATCGAGACAGAAAAAATAAAATAAAAAACAATTAAAAGAAAGTAAATCCACTCAGGGATAGTAAATCAAAGATAGATAAGAAAGTAAAACATCACAAGGGACACATAGTTCCTACCGGGTGTCCCTTGACACTTTCTGTTTATTTATTTTCATTTTGATGTTAATAATGATTAATTTTGAGTATTCTATATATCAAATTTTCGGTACGGTATACTAAAACACTAGCAACTAAGAAAGTTAAAATAAAAAAACTAAAGAGTTTCATATCGTACTACTATTATTGTTATATTATTGAAACCCTCTTATAAAATGTTGGTTTTATGTTCAAGTTGAATATCATCATTGATATAGTTTGTGGCTCACAGCATGAGATCAGAGAAATAGCACACACATACTGAAATGTGAAAACCAACCCTTTTAGTGTACTTACATGGTATGTATAGCGTGAGATTTTTATATTAATATTAGTGGGTATATTTTATTAAAGTACACTTTATTAAGAGTATTTTCAAGTATTGAAAGTTCACTTTTTGTTTTGTTTTGTGTTTTTTTTTTTTTGATAATCGTGATAAACTGTTATCCATCATTGTACTAATATTTTGATTTTGTTAGAGTACCTACTGCTATGTCTTTTAGCTAAATCATTTGTTAAATATACATGAAGGTAACTTTATAATATCAATTTGTATGTGGTAAATATTACTGATCGTACGAATGCCTGTCATTAGTTTGTATCTTTATTTAAAAGTAGGCGTGATGTGAAAAATTTTCTTGTCTAAAATCTGCGGGTTATTTGAAATTTTTAGGTAAAAATTAATTTGTGATTTTTTTAAATACAGTAACCTTGACGTTTTAAAGTATGGGGTAGTCAAATCCGGTAGTTCCGATTTTTTGCAGACTTGTTTTTGATGTTGGTCTAATGAATAATTCGAGTTTGTGACATCGAGCGCTGAACGCTACTTTGTCTAAAATCGAAACATCCGTGAAAATTTTGGATTTTGGCGATTATAACCTTTAAAGAATAGTTTTTTGATAAATGTTTTTCACAACGTTTTCAAAGTAGAGTAAATTGGCTAGAATATGCGCCAAAAATGGATTCTGTATCAATACTTTCCCAGATAAAACCTTTCAAAATTTATCATCGTTACTTTATACATCAGAGCTAACGTCGAATCCGGTAGTTCTGATTTTTAGCAAACTTGTTTAAGATGTTGTCCCAATGAATAAACCAAGTTTGTGACCTCAAGCGTCGAACTTTGTCAAAAATCGAAAAAACCCGTGAAAATTTCTTTTTTTTTTTTCTGATTTTGGCGATTATAACCTATCGGTGCTCGAGGTCACAAACTTGGATTATTCATTAGAATAACATCTTAAGCAAGTCTGCAAACAATCAGAACTACCGGATTTGATGCAGGCTGTAATGTATAAAGTTACTGTAATAGAAGGGCGGTTAAAAAATTTCGAAATTCTCATAATTTTTAATTATCTACAAAACCATTGTTACTGTAAAGGCTCGAAATCTCTGATAAATGATAAACTCATTGAAAAACAATTTTTTGCGGATGACTTAAAACCGTGCATTCAATCGAAAATATTTTATATAAATATGATATTTTTGAGTGACCAGAAAAAACTGATAAAATTTATAGCTTCGAATAGAATTACGTCAAGTACAACTTTTTACAAAATTGTTTTATTTATAGCAAATTTTTTAATTTTTTGAGAAAAACTGATTTTTATAAATGAATTTTCTATTTTCCCCATTTTTCTGGATTTTCATGATATGGGGATAATTGAAATTATCATTTTAAATCCTATCAAACTATGTATAACAAAATTTTTACCTTCTTTACGTTATTTTGGTTCTGAAGGTGAATATTATACTTTGTAAAATGAATCGTCCGTACTATAAATGAATGGAAAATTTTATTACATCTTGCATCGTTCTGCAGGTACATAAACATAAACATTATATTATATACCATACATATTATTAATATTATTGTTATTACAATGTATGAAATAAAGTGTTGGACATATAGGATACATAATACTATTACATTCATAATAAATATTTTAATGTAATAAGCATTAAAACTGAATAATAATAATACATATAATTAATAATATTAATGTGAGTGTAATGCCGCATGGGAAGATAGTCAAGGTCAGCCATACCTTTGATTTATGTACCACTGACTTCGTTGAAGAAATAATTTAGAGAAAAAAATTATATTGTTATGACGGTTTGAGGAAAGAAGAAAATAACTAAATTGTTTGAACTTTTCTATGTTCACTCGACCTATATCTAATACTTCAACGATCCTTTCAAATATCGCTGAAACGTAGTCACAGTAATTGTAAATAACTTATAAGAATGACAAACAAAAGTTGTTTATTTTTTGATAAGGAACATTTTTTGTTTTTAAACTTTTGTTCTATCTCTAACGGTTTACAAGATGGGTTCTACGCACCCAAGACTCAATTGACCTATGTTGCTCATTTACGAACTCGACCTTACTTTTTACGTCTTGAGTGGGATGTATTTCACCTTGATATCTTTTTATCTTTTGAGTTATCGTGTTCACAGACACACGGACGGACGGACGGACAACCGAAAATGGACTAATTAGATGATTCTATGAACATCTATACCAAAATTTTTTTCATAGCATCAATATTTTTAAGCGTTACAAACTTACGACTAAACTGAATATGCTATGTACATTTCATATATACATAGTATAAAAATACTGACTAAAAACTTCTAATATATCTTAAGATAAAAAAAAACAAAAAACAAAAAACAAAATAATGAATTAGCATATTTTTCTATTTTATATAAAAAAAAATACGATAAGAAACAAAATAATAAGCGCCACAATACCTTATATTTTTTTAAACTACCGGAACTAAAAGTATTTTTTAGACTCATTCATGTGATAATATGTAAAATTGTAAAGTAGTAAGTGGCCACTTTAATGTTATTGTATTATTTCTACGTTAACTTAAGTTACTTACACTTTAAGTAGATATAACTTGCTAACTGTATTCATGTTAATTTGTAAGGTAGGTATATCAACTATTACACACATATGTTATTTAAATTATATTAAAAGTAGGTATTTAAATGTAATCAAGTTTTATAATGTGTGTGATGTGGGAAAAATTGGTTTAATACAGTGTGGTTTATATTTTTAATAACAAATAATTTTTTAATGGCACTAAACGATCGTTTAAAATCGTTAACAAAAGTTTGCAAAAATATATATAAAATTTTTGATTCATCCTTCGAATAAAAATTAGCCTCTTTCAAATCGGGCACTTCAATTAGTTCTGAAACGATGATCAGGTTAGCTAGCTTAGGCCCAAATTTATTGGTACTTCTTTAGTTAATGGAAAAACAACACATTATATGCATTGAAACTTCCATGGACATGTTTTTATTTAAAATAAATTTTGTTATTTAAAATTTCATAATGTTTCCGAAACAAAATTTTATGGTCACCCCCTGACCCCTATGGCCACAGATTTATTAATGCATGTTGAAAATTTTATTGACTACACAATACGAAAAAAAAAACAGGAAGCATAAAACTGAAAACGAATGGGTTGAAAATTTGATAATTACACTCCATTTTTTAATCTTTTCGACAATTTTCTGCTTTTTTTTTGTATCATAAAGTCATTAATAACATATATGCAAAAAAAAAAGACCATTATAAGAAGATCCATTACAATTTTCACTATCGCTGCGCTGAGCTAGGGTGAAAATCTCAATTTTCTTCTCAACTAAACTTACCGTTATAATTTCTCCAGAGGTAGGTAAAACAAGACTTGATACCATGACCAAATTTGAAAGTAAAATTAAAATTGATTAAAAAACGAAGTTATTATCAATCAAAGATTGCATTCAAAAGTTGCCCATCTTTTTTTATCAAAACAAAGTTTTATGTGTAATGTCTATAGCGGTAGCCACGTACGACGTCACTAGTGAGTATCTTCCTGTTTGTTTACCTAGGAAACGTCCATATCTTGCATACTGTAAAGATTTTAAAAAAAACCAACATCACTTTTCTGCACGTCCACTGAAAATTCTTCACCTGAAGTGATAAGAAAAATTTAGTCCGACCCTTTATTGTCACGTCGCTTCCACAGTATGAGATCATATAATAAAAACTGAAGATAATGAGCAGAATTTCATAGCTTTAGCTTAAAAGAATTTTTTCTTAACAGATTTTATTCCAAGATTTGTAGCAGACAAACTCACAAATTGTTTTTGTTGAAATTTTCATATCGATAACTTTGGAAATATACGGTGGAATATGGATGGATAACTTTGAAAATAAACGGTAGATTTTGGTGATTTTATGTACCTGTATTGAATTCAGTACAGTATGTACCATAATGATAGTCACCATATATGACTGATTTTATAGCGTTTCGAGAAGACTTTAATTCTAGCAAAAATATATGAATACTTTACTAAATCTTTTATACAAGTATATATAAATCTCACATTTTATAGTGCATAATTTGATTTATTAATATAATTATAGGCTTTAATATTTATTACGTATTCTAGTAAGAAGCAGCATATCCGGTGTTACAATTCTTAATTTGTTTCTCCTTGTGGAAGAAACACATATTTAAGTCAAATTTTTATCTATTACATCATCACTGTTATTTACATTTTAGAGTATTATTTGTTTATAATAGTACAAATGTCTTGCAAATAAAAAAAAATTACTAATAAAAATTCTATTGGAACTACTGGTAATACTACTTTTGTCCGGTTAGATGTTCTATGCAAATATCACGTGACCAAAGACGGAAACTAATCGCTTGCAGCAGTTCTGAGCTTGTAAGACTCCGAGGAAAATGCATTCAGTGTGCTAAAGTAGTTGAAGTGAAAATCGTGGTACCATATTGTCTTGGTATGAATGAAACTTTCAAATAAAAATGTGACATCAAAGGTAACCTTTAAAAATAAATAAGCGCATAAAAATTAATTCAATTTTAAAGAATGTAACAAGTTGGGGATACTGGAATACAGTTTTCCGATCTATTTAGTAGATACAATAAAGATCAATGCGTGAAAGATAATGTAGTTACATAGTTATGTGAAATATAATGAAGTTACAAGAGCCTGTGAATGATGGAAAATAATATAGAAAATTTTTTCTGCTGTTATAATTATGGTGGCAAAAAACGTAATAAAGATCTTTCAGCAAAAACAGGTGTGAAACAAATCGAAACTAGCTCTGGCAATTAACATGATCAATTGTTTATTGGAGCTTGTCAAAAATATTCACAAGATTCATTTCAATAACAACTTGTTGCTGTTAAAAGGTCCATCGTGATTTAGTGCCATAAAATAGTATGAATCAATTCGCGTAAAAATATGCTTTTAATAATATTTTACTTTCAACATAAATCTATCATAATATTACAAAAAAAAAACAACATACATTCCCAATTTATTTAAATAAATATCCCACATTTTCAACATGTTACATATTTTAATATTTAAAAAATTTTGCGGTTGTATATTATATTGTATTATTATATTATTTATTTTATATTATATTTTTTTCATACATAAATTCTTTAACAAAAGTTGCCTATTTCCAAAAAAAAAAAAAAAAAAATTGGCTGAAGTTTGCTGTTTTGTGTTATAATCATAAATAACATTTTTATGATTCTGTTAAAATGACCTATTTGAATGAGAATAAATATAATGGTGACATTAACATCTTTATATGTTTCATAAAGTTCTATAAACACGAGAATAAAATATTTCTAAAAGATTGTGATAATGTTTTACCTCTATATATATGACCACCAAATCAATGTTGGACTTACTTTGTGAGTAAAGCATGCATGGGCGAGTTATTTTAAGTCAAAAGCACCATTGTTATAACTTTATTGTGTGCTATAAACTTCATTGTGTGTCTCTTTGTCCAAGTCCGTATTGCTCATAGAGGAGGAAGCGAGACGGGCTTAATACTCTTCTACCTCTCTCAATTTCTCTTATAGTAATGTGACAGGTAGACTCTCTGTCTTACTCGTATTTTTGTTTGTCATTGGTTAGGTTATCACTGTCTTACTCGTATTTTAGATACAAAAGTCTTAGGGACTTCTCTAAGCCAACGTTTGCCCATGCCTGATGTAAAGTTTGGCATATAATGCTATATTATAGCCACTGTTTTGGTAAATTAACCTGCCTGCTAATTAACTAAACCGTAAACCGTAACACCAAAAAGAAGCGAAAGTTTAGGGAATAAATAAAGGTAAGTTTTGTAATAACGGAATTGGTAATAATGGTAAGTTTAGTTGTAACGGAGTTTTTAGTCTGAAAAGTTTGAAAAGGGTTTTTTCACCTATTTTTTCAAGCCTTTCGATATTTACCAGGTTTTTTCAGTTTTTTTAACTTCTTGTTTGCAAGATATGACTTTATTTTAATTTAACCACATATCAAAGAAATAGGCGAAAACATCAAACTTTACTTTCATGAATTTCGGAAAATTTTCTTAACAACCTTTATCAATCCTCCAACCAAAGCTTATCACAAAATTTTTACTTCGTTATGCGGTTAAGCACTTTTGCAAATTTTGCTACTGCTGTACTGAGTTTCGTCTCGTGAGCAGCTGTGTTGTAATCTTTACTAGAAAGCATGAAATTAAGTCTGGTATTTAAGTTAGCTGTGGTAAGTGTCGTTCCGTTGAAACGACATCTATATAAAGTTTAATTTTAAAGGACGGTCTATTAAAAGTGTAATGGACGGTTGATACAAAGTGCAGTACAAAGAGTTTTAAAAAATATATTAGTTTGTGATATATTTCGAACATCAATATTGTAAATTGATTTGGTGAGTAAAATAAACGTACAATTTTTAAACAATAAAGTATAAAATATATCAAAGTTTTCAAATAATTCACCAAGTTGTATTTTTATGGTAGCGAAGCTGCGGAAGTAGAACGTGATATAGCCTGGTTCATCTAATTGAACTCCTTACGTGTACATTCATACTTTCTCACATTTAAGGATCATGCTTCGAAACTTTGTCCTAGGGGCAAAATAAATCTTTCTGAAATATTTAACACAGCCAGATTATTTAAATTTGATTTGAAACTGTCCTGTATTGCTTTATATAGAGGTTGAACGGCTGCTCACATCATACGCTTTAAAGAATTTTTATTTTTTTGGTTGTTATTGTTCAATTTTAAATTTTTTTGAGAGTATTATAGTTAAAAAAAGTTCACGCTGCAAAATATCATCACCTTTACTGTTATCCGTAATTTGTATAAGCAATTAAGACGAATGTTCAAGCAAATTTCCATGCAAGCAATCCAAGTACTTCGATAGAAATTTTTCAAAAGGATGAATTTTTAAGGACTGTAGGTTTTCTGAATTAAGGAGATTTGGCCTATTGTTTTCTCACAGACTCATTATAATGTTAGCTGTTAGATCCCTGAAGTTACATAATTTTTTATAAAAAATGTAAAACTAAATGTCTCCTAGCTATTTACGATATTAAAAAATTATCTCGATATAATCGAAAATAATAAAATAATAGAGTTAAAAGCAATGTATTTTGTATAAAAGAAATTGGAACAAAAGATTACCGTTTCTCAAAAACTATTTTCCAAGAAATTTAAAGCGGGCCTTTTAGATGCCCTCTCTAATCTCTGTTGATGTACAATGTAGTGCCTATGTCTGTAAGCTCGGGAAAATATTACAAAAAAGTTTGACAAAAAGTTGTTCCTCAGACGTATTATCAACATTTATATTCCACTTTAAATAAATCTGTATGAAAAAAGAATTTCTATAAGTAAATTCTTTTATTTTTTATTTTTTTTAGTTCATACATTAAAAAATATCATTTATTTTTTTATTATTATTAAAGTTTTCTGTATGCGATCAAATGGACCTAATAAAAATATATATTTTATTTAAGAATTGTTGGTCAGACAATAAAAATGTCACTATATTTCGAATGAAGTACCCCCTGCAATTTTATACACTTGTCATACGAGTAGCTTTTTTTATTTGACTTCAAGAAGAGTAAAGTTAAATGTCGCATCGTTTGGCCGACGATTGTATTACATGGCAATCATTACAGTGTGTGTTTATTTGTGGATTTCTTTACGTTTCAACCGCTACATATTTATCCATAATATATTGTGGACAACACTTACATATTATGTATAAAATATTGAATGAGAAAACATTTCACCGATAAAAAATCATCATAGAAATATTTAAATTCAAAAAAAAAAACAATAAAAATAAACAAAATACCGCGTTTGCTAGAAGTGCGTACTTCTCATAAATAAGCCAATAATTATAAATTAAAACTGTATAAAGTTTAATCCAACAAACCTTTGCTTTTGCACATGCTTAATATTGGCTAATGAACAATCAAGAAGTACTCAAGACTACAACTGAATATTTCAAAAGTTGACATAGCAAAGAACTGAATCGAAGTCTTGTTGCGGATTCGAAAGAACCAATATTTGGTGAGTTTCTAGACACATTGAAGTGAAATGGAAAACAAAAATTCAATCATGGAGCTAATCACAGAACACTGAAGTTATGCGGACGGCTTTAACAGAATATTTTATGCTTCAGTTAATAGCGAATAGTATTGAAAGGCTGTTTGCAGTGTGCCACGAACAATTGTTAGTTCTTAATGCGGATAGTCTTATTCTATCTTGCATTTATGTTATTCATTTTTAATTACCGTTATTTAATTCGGCGTAGAGCCTAAATGGCCGAGCGGTCTGAGGCGTTTGTCTTCGACTGTTTGTCCATTTAGACTTAGGTTGCGGGTTCGAATCCAGGCAGCGGCAGTGTGAACAATTTATAATTAATGGGAGTGCAGAATTGATCACATTGTCGTCGCTTGGATAAGAACGAAGTAACTGATTCCACCCACATCAAAATGTAATTGTAAATATGTTTGTAATTAAATAAATAAAGATTAACAAATAATGATGTGGGTGGCCTCTGTTATAGGCGTATATGTCAGAGAAACGGAGGTTAAAACCCCATTATTATTATTATTAGAGTCAGCACCGTGCCAACATGATTTTTTCTGTTAGACTATTAACAGTGTAGCAAAATTGATTCGTTTATTCTCTCGCTCTGCCGGCGAGGTATGTCCAGCTCATGCTGAAACTAAGTAGACTTCTGATTTTGGATTAAGAAATTAAATATTTATATTTTTAAGTAACCGTGCTAACACTGCCTTAATGTTGTATTTTTTTAACATAAAATAAACCACTCACTGCGTTTTAATATGATGTCAACGTGCATATATTTTACTTAATTTTATTTAACATATGTAACTTAAATACCTATGAACTTAAATATCTATTTCTTTTCATATATACCTGATACACCTGTTGAAAAACTTACAGCACCTTAAAAAAGTTTCAGCGCTTGACAAAATTAAATTCTCTAAGAATTGTTAAGCGCAAACTCGTATCTTTGAAATAAAAAAATTTTGATCAACCAAAAATTTGCGTTTTTCCAGTAAGGCTACGTTACATAAGATATAATGATGTGTCAGAAAAACTATGATTTTATAAAGAAAATAGTTTTCAAAAAAGGCTATAAGCTCGTGTACGAAGAAATTATCCGGTTAAAATTAACTCCTGGGCATAAGATATTTCATTGGAAATTTTTTAACCGTCAATATTCCATAGAATGTCAATTTACAATTTTTAAAATATTTTAAAACTTTGAACTTTGAAAATTGAACGCACATTGAAAATTAAATAACGTAAATAGGTATTTCAATTTTTAACTTGTCATGGCTATGAATGGAAATGATTTTTGTGAGAAGTTAAAAAAAAACATCTGCCAGAGTTAAAGATTATGTTTTACAGCCAAGATCATCAGGAACAATTTTACCGACTTGGGTTAATTCTAAAAAAGGAAAAAATATTTCACTTACATCGTTTGTTGAAATACCAAGTGAAATTGTAGTTAACAAAACCATTTTTCAACCCTTACGACAGTCGTAAATTTCTGACAATTTTTTTTTAAATGTATTCTGATGTCAGCTTTCTCTTCATGCAACCTCAAACGAAGAAAATCATCTAAAAACTCGATTTAATAAAAAACCATAAACTTTACTACCAAACATATTTTTACCAATTCTCAGAAAAAAGAATTCTGAAAATTTTACTCCAATAGGATCTGACGATCTTTCAGGTCATGATGGATTTTAAAAGAAATACTACTTATTAATAACAAAAAATTTCAATTTCAATACAAAATTAGAATACGAAAACAAGCCATGTTTAAATAATTTTCTACAAATCCGGCCATATAAACATTTTGTCTACAATATATTGTTTTACTTATCTACCATTTTCTACAATAAAGTACCAGCAATTCAAGTACACTATAAATTTCATATGTTATTTGAATGTAATAAAGTCATGATGAGTTCGTCGACAACTTTGAATATTCAAAGCACCATAAATAAGAAATATTCTATATTAATATGTAAATCTTAGAATTTTATTCGATTTTTATTTCATTATTATAAACATGTTTAAAATGTTATTCGAAAAAGGTTTTTCATTAAGAATGTCCGAATTTTAATATTAAATATAATATAAGTTGTTGTATGACATATCGTTTTTTATTTATTTGAAAAAGCATATAAAGCTATTTTGCCATAACTACAGCTAAACGATAACCGTAAGTTCGCTGAAAGAAAATTAATTATTTGATGATTATTTATTTGAAAATTAATAATTTGATGAACGCGTCCTTCGAGTTCGATATCATAGACCCGGTAAGAAATGTATGGTGTTTACTATAATGCTGGTATGGTATACAGACCGATATAGTACCTATCTACGTTATCATAAGTAATATTACAGTATTGGGTAAAGCTATCCAACAGAAGTATTTTAATATCGACAACCAGTATAGGGCTGACGCTTATACTGCATTGACTTGTCTGCCATAACTATGTTACTGTTCAATGTTCAAACAGTAAGGTGCTAAAATTGATATTGACAAAATTTTTTTACTGTAGATGGCATAGTTTGTGTTGACATTTAATTGCACCGGATCAGACTTTGAGTTTATTTCGAAATTTTTCATAACGAAGTAACAACGAATATTTCTTAGAAGGAAAATACACCTCACAAATGAAATGTTCATATGGATTATCCCAGTATTTGGGTGGTTATGTATATCAAGAAAAAAATGCCATGATACATATACTTCTCTATTTATTATAAATGCGAAAGTAAGTAAAATGTTTGTTTGTTTGTAACGCTTTCACTCTTAAACTAGCGACTGGTTTTTAATGAAACTGTACAGCAATATAGCTGATACATCAGAATAACACATGAACATAATTTATAAAGATATATTAAAAATAATTTAATTTAATTTGACATTTGACATTACCATAAATTACAGATTTCTGTAAAAGTAGTCATTTGACATTACCATAAATTACAGATTTCTGTAAAAATAGTCAATATAAAATATTTCACGACCATCTTCTCTGATATACTCAATGAATAATTACTATTATACATTTAAAAAGATAGAAAACCATACATATATTTTACCTGTGTAAAACAATCCTTATCATTATTTCGGGTGTTATAGAAAGAGGATAAGCGAGATTAATCTTTATCAATCTTTACTTTTGAATAAAATCAATTGTATAATGTGTTAAACTCATATATGTGTTAAATTTGCTTAATTAGGACACTCTTAATGTAAATGAAAACTCTTCATACGTATAAAGTAAACTGTTTACTAAAGAGTCATTTTAAAAGCTATTTTGAGATAATGGAAACATGTAAAAATCTATAATCAAAATTGCCTTCATATAAGAAAATATAACTTATTCAGGAACATTAATTAACCTTAAAATAAGTAAACGATAAAATTCTTCTTTAGTAATAGTAAGGTAGATGATCAAGAGTTAACCTTTCTTCCAATTTGCCAGCCAATATTAAAAAATGTTTATCCCACTGTGTGTGATGTTCGATTTTCACTGTAATATTATAAGCATTTTCAATATGCATTTTATCCAATTTCTGTATCTAGTTTTTTGTCAACCAGTAATGGAAATAGAAAGTTTGGGCCTCAAAACATTTTGGAGGAAGCAAAAAAAGTAGTTTTTTTGTCAAGTTTAAAATTTTAAGGAATCAGGATGCGCTACTGGATTATAAACTCATTTTAAAATATTTTAGATAGCTTTAGCTATATTTAATAAATACGGATTTAACATTGGCTAACAATAGATTGAAACCTGAAATTTCAAATCGGCTTCAAATGTATAACTTAGGAAAATGCTGAAATCGCAATCACTCTGTCGTTATGTATTAGAAATGGAGTTTTTACTATCAATTGTTGGAAATACTCTTAAAAATTGTTTCACGGGGTGTATTATAAACCTGTTCCCTAAAGAACTTGAGTTCCCAAGGGTGTAGGAGGAAGATCAATTAAGTTAGGGGGAAAAAAACTTTTTATTTAATTTATGGTGTTAGGCATCAAATAAAATATCTCGAAGATATTATTACAATAATACATATTTTACGTTAAAAAATCAATAAAACAAAATAACGTTATATTTTACGTTCTAATATTTATATTCCTTGATATTCCAATATTATATGTCTATTTTGATTTCCAATATTATAGATAAAGGCATGTTTCGTGTATGGTATTCTATTTTTAATTATTAGAATATACTCTAAAAATTACTTCTGATTTAACATCAAACACGAGACATATTATCAAGACTTACGTTTTTGATGCGTAGGTAGCTTTTTACGGTAAAAAACGATTGCTAGCATTTTTTCAAATAGAATGTGAGTTGACGGTACGGTATAAGGCTCGAATCGTGTACTAGAGGGTAATACGGATGCATACTTGGTGGTACCCACTTGGGAGTATGAAAATGTCGTAAAGGTCATCTGTATGTACGAAGAAGAATCGTGTCACTAGTACTTTATATTTCAATCGTTTCTTGGTACTCAAATTGGATTGTGAATGGAATGGGGAAATATTTTCAAAATAGTCAGTACCATGAAATACAATTTTTTAAGAGACTTAGCGTTCTCGATATAAGCAGAAAAAATGGAGTAAGAAGTATTCATATAGTTTGTTAGTAAGAGTATACAAAAGAATTGGCTAATGCATTTATCGTTTTTACCAATAAATGTAGGGATCTGAGCAATGAGCCCATGATCCGTATATTTAAAAAAAAGTTAAAAACTGTTATGGTAAAGATTATCTTTCAACTCTTTTTTTGTAAAAGTTTTCCACTTTAAGTTGGAGATTTTGTAATATTCTGGTAGTAATAATCTCCAACTTTTCATTAAAATATTCGAAATTCATATATAGCCGTTTTTATAGTTTTATTTATAATGCCGCTGGAACTTTTGAGTCTTTTGTTTATTATTGTTTTTTATTTTTCCAAGGAAAATTTACTTGTACGGACAATGAATCTTACTTAAACCAAACAAATTTTGTTCAAAATAACAATAACATACAAAGCATTATATTCTTTCTTTTAGTAATACTTCACGATTTTTTTAATGCTTTAACAAATTTTATTGGCCATTAAATTTAAATAAAACATGCCTTCAAAAAGAATAATTAATATATATGCACACTTTTTTCACGTACATTTTTTATTTTATTTGTATATTATTTTCTTTGTAAATAATAAAATTAAAAATTTATGCCACAAATCAAAATTATTTATTGAATTAATAAAATATTTTTTAATGTTTCTGAAGCACTATTTTTTTTGTATATGCAACATGCACACACACATATTATATTTATAACTATCTTGACTATCCGATTCCCACCCCTGATGTTTTTCACAAATTTCAATTCTTTCTTCAATAGTATTTCAGAAGTACCGTGGAAATCTGATATTAATAATTGATCATATCCTAACAAATTATCAACTATGCATGGTTAGTTTGTAAGAACCCATACCGAAACAGAAGATGAAAAGCAAAAACTTATTTGGAAGAAAATGAATGTAAAGTGGAATCAGTATCATCCCTCGAAGTATCAAATCCTTCAATTCAAGTTAACATTTTTGGATTTTTTAATTTTGGTTTTGCAAGAAAATCTGACGTGAGATTAGGAAATGGATATTGTAGCCTAACATAAATATAATTTTCCAAAATTATGATGATATGCTGAAGTATTTTTTTACAGATCTGTGCCATTTTTGGCCCCCATGTTAACAAAACGAAGTGTTTAAAAACTCTTATTTCATTTTTAACTTTTCAGAAAAAGGATTAACTGAATAGAAAATTAGTCTCAATATTTAAAAAATTAATTTAAAATTAATAGGTTTGATTCAAGGTGCAGGCCTTAATTTTACAATAGGCTTACCGTCTCTCATATATCTATAAAATCAAGGAGCCTTAACAGATGTTTATAGCAATCAAATTGCTGTAATATAAAATGAATTACATTTACATAATTATACACCATGAAATTAATAAATATATTTCATATAATAAATTTTTTTTACTAAAGACAGTTTTACTTTTTTCAATGATTATTATTAATTTTATTTTTTTTTATAATTCTTTTTTTTTTTGCAATTAATTGTTTTGATCTAAGATCCAACATTATACAAGTGTAATCATAAAAAAATAATAATAATAATATAATTAATACCTCCTAAGAAAATAGAATTGTCTATAAACCCTACCTTCTTGATTTCAAAAAATGAAATATCGTTAAAATGTTTACATATATATTTTTAAGTTTATGTATCTTTGGGCTCTTTGATGGCCATAATTTGAATCCAATTGAATGAAATTTGATACGAAATATGCTTTTACTATTCAGATGAACAAGTTCGTACAAAGACAATTTAAAAAAAAAAGTACTTTTGCAATTGTTTAGCTTAAGGCTTAGGTTTGAAGTTTTCCAAATACATACATATGTATAAAGCAGAGGAAACACTTACAAAGTAGGGAAAACGTACTTAGGTACGTACAATAGGTCACTAGACTTCTGATCAAACATTTTAAAGACCTGATCACATGTTTGTATTTTTATCTATTTGATAAAGAATAAAAGTAAAAATCAATCGAAAATTTCCTATATTCGTACGTTCGTTGTCGAACATCCTATATCATCAAGAATATATCCCATTCATTTGTGTATTTATTTTAATTAAATTAAAATCAAAAAACATACTTAAATACAATTTAATGGTATCAAATCCGATAAATCCTCTTATGAACTATCACAAAGCTATTATATACGTGTACACATGCACATAAAAATCATTTATTTTTAAAAAACAGCTTATAATTACGGATTGAAAATAAAAACTCCCAGTAAACTAAACAGTAAAAAAAACAGCATTATATTTTATTGATTGAACACAATAGATATCAAATATACATATCACATTGTTGTTAATGAGAGCAAACCTACTACATCATACGTTGTGTATGTTTTAAAGCACGTGTAATGACACGTGTCATAAAAGGTTGGTCATTACCTATACGTTCTATTATTTGATTCGTATTTCAATCAACCACATTTACGTGTAACGCAGTGTTGTTTTTTTGTTAGCAACGTATCTCATGATGTAATAATAGCAACTAAGCATCATTTTATTCAGATAGATTTTTATTATTTGGAGTTAGTGAAGCTACTTTGGATTGTTTTACAATGAAATGTGAACTACCCATGTCGAGCTTTTGACTGGTATACGGTAATATCATATATATCGACGTTGAATAGATGAAAGTTTATGTTTAGTTGTGTGACCTTATTATTGAATATATTGAGAAAGGGATCGAAAAATATCGAACATAAAATAATGCTGTATTTATTAATCGATTTGATTGGGCGCAATTTGATGATATGAACTCTCGTTGTAGACTCTTGTCGACCAGTTTTAATCCAAAACTTATAACGAAGAAATATTTCAAAATTTATGTTTGACTTCTATACTACAACCGTCTTTAATTTTAACTTTTCAAATTTTGCAAATTAAGTAAAATCACACAAAGAGAAACACATTTCACATAAGTGAAATCCGATAAAAAAAATTTACATCCTTATCATGAGCATAACATAGAATATTTTGTGCCTTTCCTGCCTAGAAAAATTTGCAAATTATCCAAATCAAAATACACGTTAGATTAAATATGTTATTGGCAGATATTGATAAGATAAAGTCCGTTATTTTCTACTTTAAGTTCAGCTAGTTTTTTTGAAATTATTATTTATTTTGTGATTTTAAATTTTGTAAACTATTATTTATAAAAATTCAGTAAAAATATGGTGGGAGCGCAAATAAATGTACATATTTTCAGATATGGAAATCGTGAATCCTGAAGTTCCTACTCAGGATAAACGTACAAACTTATTAAGTTATTGTATTGTCATCGGTTCTTGATATGTGTACGAAGTTTCAATTCAATTCAACGTTTTGAAGTCGGGGAAAATCACGTTCTAAGATTCAGTTACATGATTCATAGATAAACACCAAGCTACAGAATTTAAAATGTTCACTAAAAACTCACCAAAAAAAAAATCCTTAACAAAATTTGAGTATTTTTCACAGGATCCGTTAACTTGAAGATTTTAAAAATATTGCGAGATCATCGTTTACAAAAGTGATACTATCTTGAAAAAAAAAATCGAGAATGTTTTATATAAAACAGATTCAAGAAGTGAAACGCTTTCTAAAGAATATGATTTAGTTACAAAATTTTGACTTTTTGCTACAAATGTGTTTCTGAGTTTTGATTGCCATTTTACGTAAAAATATCCATCGATGAAAGATTAATTTCGCAGTTAAAATTTACAGTAAAACTTAAATCATACACATTTTCTTCTGATACAGCACAAATGCGAGTTTTTTAAAGATATAATATACCATAAAATTATTATATATACTAAAAATAGTGTCCAATTTGAGATAACTTTTTTCAATTCATAAAGGTTGTATTATTTTCTGTTCTTTAAAAATGATTCAATGTCGTATGCAGCAAAATCTTCTTAAATTTCTATCTTTGCTAAAAATTTATATATTGAATATTATATTTTGGTATCATAAATCAAATTCTAGCTTTTTTATTTATGTTTTTTTTATTAATTTAATATTAATTACAAAAGTATTAAATTATATTTTTGGTAAAAATATGATAGTATGTTATCAATGAGGTTGATTTGGGTCATAGAGAATGGATGCAATTTAATTTATACTATGGGGCCCGTCATAGGCTCGAATAAAATATAGCTGTGTGTAACAAAAGTATATAACACTATTATTTTGTTCACAAAAATACAAAACGTTCATCTTTAGGTTTATTTGACCAACGGCATAGTAGGTCTTATAGGAGCTTCGTTATATGTTTTGATTTCAAAGGGTAGTAAATTATTGCATTTTAGATTTTATAAAAATTATATTCATAAGAGATAGTTGTGAACGCCAAAATATGAAATTCGTCAATTATATTCCTATTTTCCAATATTATTCTAAGAGATAGTTCGTCGCAATTTGTGATTATTATTGACAATTAACGAACTAAAATAGTTAGACGTTGCATTTAGCTTACATCAAACTAGTAAGTAATTATTAATAATAATGTTAATATTAAAATAAATGCTATTTAGTTTCAAATATTGCAATAAATTATTATTTTATTAATACTTGTTATTTTATCTAAAAAAACTTCCCTTTATTTTATTAGAAGACAAATAAATACAAAAAACTTTTTAAAAAAATGATAACCATGTTCAGTACAGTTGCCTATCTATTTATGTAATAAATTATAATCTGTGATTAATCATTTTAACTCTCATTGTAATATTGATAAATTTTTATCAAAGAAGTCTCATATTATTAATTGACCCATATTACCATAGCAATAAAAAGGTTAGATATAATCAAAAATCATTATATAGTTCAGAACATCCTTTAAAAACATTCAAAAAGTTTTCTATTATAATATAAAAATAAACGTACAATTTATTTAAATGAATGTTTGTATGTATGTATTTATTTATGCGATATTAAATTTTATTACGATTTAAAGTGATTATAATGCAATTATAATGTTGATAACCTTTTAAATCTATGAAATTTTATTTTTGATTTATTGGATTTTAGATTTTATAAAAATAATATTCATAAAAGATGGTAGTGCTCGCCAAATTATGAAATTCGCTAATTATTTGTTTGGATATCCAATTTCAAAATCTATAATAATTTCCGATATTATTCTAAGAGATAGCTCGTCGCAACATTCAATCTATTAATTTTTATTGTCTTCTACCCATTAAATATACTTTTGAGTCGTACCTTCTTTTGCTTAGTCGTATACATATGGATAAGTGGCAGTTTTTTAGTTTGAGGGTTAATAAAAATATCTCTAGGCGATGGTAGATGATTTGGGATTTTTCAATATTTTTATTACAATTAGTCAAAAATGACTGAAATGTATTATTACAAAACAAGAAAATTGCCCTTTATGCGCTCTGACTAATTCCCACTTTTATTTTTGAGGATTTTAAAAGTTCCACTTCCAAAAACCTCCATTGAATTTTGTCTGTTTCATATTCTGATTTCGCTTCAAAAAAAGAACATAAACGTACTGCTGTCTCCCTACTCTTTATTTCTAAATTTGTTCTTTTTTTGAAGCGAAATCAGAATATGAAACAGACAAAATTCAATGGAGGATTTTAAAAGTTCCACTTCCAAAAACCTCCATTGAATTTTGTCTGTTTCATATTCTGATTTCGCTTCAAAAAAAGAACATAAACGTACTGCTGTCTCCCTACTCTTTATTTCTAAATCCGTCGTAAAAATTATCAAAAAAATATGCTCTTAAAAGGAAAGGTTAGAAACGAAAATGACAAATTTTTACGAGAAGGGCACCTCAAGAGGGCTTCAAGATAAATGACGAGGACTAAAAGAAGTACGGAACCGTCTGATTTTCATATCGCTTAGGGCCCCCGATCGCATTGCCTAGAACAGCATTGCCTAGGGCCCCCGATCGCATTGAATTAGCACAGCATGGGCTAATCCGACAATAATTTCAAAGAAACCACTTCAAAAATACCAAACTATTATCGGTCCACAAAACATATTTTTGTGCAACAAACGGTTTCGTTTGAAGACAAAATGTTGTTGATGAAATTTTGCTTTACCATTTTATTTTATTTTCCAGTATATATATATATTTTTTTTTTTTTCTAGACAACACATGACTTGTCGGATTTTATATTTTCCAGCTACATATAAATTATCTTTTTGCAGTACATTTCAAGTGTCACGTACACACGTCCTTATAATACAGTTTGCAAGGAAATGCGAAAGTCGTTATAAGTGTTAAAAAAATACTATATCCTTAATGACCTTTTTGAAAACAGTTATTGATCTTTATGAATGATATTTTATAATAATCAGTGCCCTTTTTATTTACTCCACGTAGCGAAAAATTGTTTGATGATTTTCGTATTACATGATACGAAGTTTTCGGGTATTAATTGAGCAAAAATTTACTATATTTTTTATGGCTACTGATATTTCAGAGTTTAAAAGAATAGAAAGGTTCAGATCTTGAAAGAAGACACTGGGTAAACGGCTCAAAAAATTTGTCAGGCAACATGACTGACAAATTATGCATATGTTCAACATTTCCGTATAAACTAGTAATGTGGTCATCAAAAATTAATATCCTGTTAAATTGACATGTTACGGGCGGTTGATTCAACCAACGCTACCTTACATTTGTCGGACAAAAATTACCATAAGTATGAAGCATGTTGTCGTAAGTAATCAATAAACAGTAAAATTGATATTTTTAGAGTCCTTAAGCTCGAAAAACCCGCTGTTCTGAGAACTGTCAAAATATAAAAAATGTAGACTCGTCAAAATGGACTCCCAAAGCTAGGAATGTGTGGTAATAACTGAAAAATTTCGTGATATATTACTGGGTACTAATATTTTTGAGAACCGAGAACTTCAGACTTGCGAGTAAATTAGTGTAAAAAAATCTATTATATATTTTTTTAAACAGTTACATAGAAAGTCACAATATAGAAAAAATAAATACATAGAAAGAAGAGAAAACATGAAGAGCACTTAATTATTGTTACCAAAACAAAGTTGAGACAACATGTCGAGTACAATTTTTGTTTTTATATGTCAATCAGAAATAGTTTACTGAAATCAATGTGAACTGAATAAAATATTTTATTTAGGTGGCTGTTTTATATGCACGACATATGTCAAATTTAATTGGATTCACAGTAATTTCCGAAGACTTCAAGTATATATACAGGAGAGAGTCATCTAGGTAGATCTTTTGTGTAGTTGGGCCTATTATAATTTTTGTTGTACTTAATACTCACCATCAAATTTGTTTTGTTTAATGTTTTCCTAATGGTTATAAGCCCCTTTTTTTCATTAGTAGTTTTGAAAGTCTTAGCAATAAAAGTGGTTCGAAATAATTGCCTCGCAAAAGAAAGTCAGATAAATATTGAGTATAATGCCTTTGTTTCCGATGTGGGGCAATGAAGCAATTACGATTATCGTTAAGATTTCAATGCTTTACAATGAAAAAGTTTCATTAAAATAAGAGAAAATAATTTAGCAAAATCATGTATTTCTTTTTTATTCATTTTAGAAGTAATTTCGTAAAAAGCGATCGAATTGATCGAATCAACACAAATTTGGTTGATGTCATTTGTGCATGAGAAACTGCGTCATTTCAGAGAAACTTGGTCATATTTCGATAGTATAAATGAATAATTACGTTAAAAAAACTTATATTTTCATAAAAATATATTCATTGGGCCAAGAAAAGTGATATTTTTAAAATTACTAATGAGTAAATTTCCGATATTTTGATATATAGCACTCCATCCAAAACAGCCATTTTTTCCACTAATGTAAATAGGTCGATTTTTAAAACAATTGATTTTTAAGCAAAATATGAGGCAAGCAATTAAAATAATTAACATTCTTGTGTCAAAACTTTATTAAAATATTTTGAGTGGATCTCTCATACAAGTGCTGTATTAAAACTTTGGAGTAATTTTCGCGCCGTTGAGCTATTTCAAATGAGAGTTTGAAATGGCTAACCTTTTATCTATAATTTCGTATGATAAATCCAAAACATTGAACCCATTTGACTTTTTATTTCCCACATTATTTTTAATCATTTTAGCATATATTTTGACGACCTTCAGTGATTGACAAACCCTGGCTAATTTATTTTAATTTTTAAATTCCTATTTTTTAATTATTTTTATCATATGGAAATTTGCTAGAAAATAATTATATTCTCAATTTTCTTATGGGGCGGCGAAAGGTATGGACAAAATTTAAAGCTAAGGCTAACCTTGGCAACCTTACCATATATACTTCATCCACCTATATAAATCCATACTCAACGTAAATAATAATATAAAAAGACGATCATGTGTGAGTTTGATTTATTAATAATGGATAAAGTGTTCCGATGCATATATAGTAATTCTGGGGAAATGGCGAGTAACTTTAGAGAAAACAGAAATGTACGAGCAAATGTCCGTAATCTTCCAAAAGTGGTTTAAGGCTATTTCGTTTTATTTTCAAATATATCAATTCAGTATAACAATTTTCAACCATATATTTTGGGCCTAAAAAATCGTCTAAACTTCTAAAGCATCTGAATTCCAAAAATAGTATCTATTACTTTGCTAGTATAGAATTTTTTTTTTAAATAAATGAATTAATTTATTCGGATTTATACTCAGCTTATACAGATCAATTAAAATGAAATTTTTGGAATTAGGGTGTCTTAAAACGTAAATTACCGTTGAATACCTGTTACAAAATTTATAAACAAATTGTAACAAAAATTGAAAATTATGTTTTAAAGGTTCTGAGAATTTCTTTTTCATCTGTAACGGAATACTAAAAATATTTTTGTATGTCAACATTTTACGAATTGATTTAACTCTACACAAAAACCTGTATATAAATAATATACATAGAGGTACGTCGATCGTTTTTGCCGTCAATCGTTCGTGTATGTTATATAGAAAGAGTAGACTTATCTGCATATTGACTGAAGCACATATTCAGAATTGAATGAGGTTTTTTTCTTATCATTAATATTATTTTACTTTACTTTATGTATGTCAGTCATCAGCTGAAACTTCTCACATAAGTTAACAAAACAATGTTACGATGTTAGAGTCTGTGTCTGTATAGGTATATATACGAATTAAAATGATGACATTAAATGACAATTTTTTTAAAAAGAAGAAATAGATAATTATTTTCTTTTCTGTTACTAATTGATACACATTTTTTCATATTTTTCTACAAAAAATTCTATTTGTAAAAGCTACGGTAAAAAATAGTAGGAATTTCAATCGATGTTTTGAATAATATAACAAGATTAAATAAACTGAAAAGTGTATATATAGGTAGCTAAATAAAATGAAACTTGATTTTTGAAAATGACATTACGACCTTCCATTTTTAATACGAATTTGAAATTTCACGCTTAAAAAACGCCCTCTTTCATAGACAGATAAATTTTCCTCTACTGTTTTTTATTATCAAACATGCTATTAAAAAATCATTCAGAAATAAATCTTATGGCTAAAAAGGATATTTTTTGTTTCAGGAGCCATTAAAATGGGTAACTTTAAGATACGTTGAAAACTCATCAATGATATTTAACTTCCCAGAGGAAGTTAATGTAATGGGATCGATTTTTAATATCTCTAGTTTTACATAGTTCTGCGGTTTCAAGGCCGCAATATCCGAATCAAACCTTTTCAATGTGATATCTGTTTATGTGTGTGTACGTATGTGCGTATGTTCATTCGGATTCTTTTGCCATGATTATTTCGCGAACCAGTTATGACGTTTACACGTGACAGGGATCAGTCGACGCGTAATCGCGTATTTAAGAACTGAAAGAGTTTCCAACAGAATTGATTTACCCGTTTTTTAATGGTAATAAAAAAACTGGAAAAAAGTGAATAGAATCTGAAAAGTGGATAAAAACACATCATTTATCTATGGAGATAATGATCGTTCCAGCATAAGCTGCAGCACATTTCGAAGAATAATCTATATCTGACAAGACCTTTTAATTAATGTTTTTTTCCCCTCTGGGAAGTTAGTCGTGTGGACTACAGGAGTCGCACTCACACGACTTCAGTACCACACCGACTATGTACTACCAATTTATTTCGGTAGAAAACATTTCCTGCATTCGACCCAAGAGCTTCCCTTCTTTTGATTCAACTTTTGGTCAAGTTATTTTACTCCTTGCATTTTAATATTATCAGCTTGTTGATGAATTGTTGTTGTTGTTGGTTTCTTCTTATTTTAAGAGCCGGATATTTAATAAGAATCACCATTACTTACTATCAGCGATCGCTATTGTGATATCATGTACCCACTAGGGATGTTAGGTTTTGTTTAAAAAATAAACATTACATCAACAAAGAAGAATCATTCATGTTCTGTATGAACAATAGAACAAATAATAATAACAATAATAAATTACTTACAACCGATGATCATATTTCTTGGATTCTCTGTTATGTTGACTTCAATAAAATACTTATAATGACAAATGGCGTTTAAACTAATAATAATTTATCAATATTCTTTTTAATGCGTTAAGAACAGGGCCGAATTAAATATCAAGTAGATCCAAGATCCAAAATTGAAAAACTGTATTATTTTGGAATCTCTGCACTCTCGCGAAGTAGTACATAGACGAGTGAGGAACGAGGGTATACAGATGTACCCTCAAGATATACCCTAATTGTATTCGACATTGGGGATCGTATAAACTTCAATTCTTACGAATTTCCCATGTGCATATTTTTTTTAAATTTACCAGTTTACATTCCTTTAAGTCAGAGGCACTAATTTATTTTGGTTTTGAAGCCTTCTTAATTACGTGCCACATAGATTTATATTTCAGTTGGCTTTGCTTGTAGATGTATAAGTCTTGCAAAGCAAGACCATGGCTTGACTCAAATTTATCTTAAATTTTTTTAAATCATACCCTGATCGAATATTATGTATTGAAATATTATAACATCTTTTTGAATACGATAGCTGAATATTCTATCAAGTGGCTAAGAAATTAAGTTAATAGATCCATTTAAATATAGTTAAGGACTATTTCAGTAATGGATCAAAAATGTTTTAATGTCGTCATTTTTAAGATCGAGTGGTAGCTTTTGTGCAGCAAAACTGCTTCATATTGATCCTAAAGTTCTTATACCTTACACGAAGTTTATATTTACAGAGATATAAGAAAAAAATGGTAAAGTCATCGTTAAACAGCATAACCACCCCCAGTTCACACATTTCATACTGTAGAACTTCACTCCTATAAATTTTTAAAACTTGTATTTTTTACCTCAATTTATTTTTGCAGATTGCATAAAATTTATCCCTGAAATGTAGTTACCAAAATTTAAGTTTTTTATAATTTCAAAATATTTTTAAGCTTTCATATAAAAACCCCAAGCACCATTCTTTAACATATAATTACGTGAAATGGGGGTTTATTGATAAAATTATTGATTAAAAAATATTTACCCTTCAGATTTCTTCCGATGTCTTTCACACGGTATTGATATAATTTTTTCGTGACACGCCATATATATTATATAATCGCTGTTCTTTAGCTATACTATTACATTCTTCATTGGGTTCGATGATGTCTATAGTATATGAAGGTCTTTTTGTAACACACATTCTTCATGAAAAAAAAGATGCACCCCTGTGGTGAAGATCACGATAGTGTGATTGCAGATCAACACCTTTAACATTTACGACCACCAACTAACAAATTCAATTCAATCAGTTATTTTTTTTTATTAAATATTAATATTTATTTGTGCTTCAGCTAAATTTAGGGTTAGGTGGTCAGTTATTTTCTTTTAAAGAAGGAATCTCAGGAATAAATGTAGAAATTATTTTAAATTACAAACGATTTTATTAGTATTTAATGCAATAGTGCGATTAATGCGATTTTATTATATTATATGCTTACTAATTTATTTCTACGAATAAAAAAGTACACAAATTTATAAAAAATAAATTGTTTAGAAGTACTAATATAAATTATTTATTTCTATCTAACTGCTACCAAAGCCACGAGTAGACGCTAGTAGTGAAGAAATAAATCGTCATATTAACCGATATTTGTACCATAATACCCCGCAAAAAATTACTAACACCATCCTGTTTGCTCTTACTCTAGTTATCTTGTTTACACAACATGATATGAGTTGAGATTTCAATTTTGCCACAGTCAAAAACAAGCTCAATCAGCATTACTCAAACTATTAAAGTGGGACAATAATTATTAAAGATTTGTACCCATGGTAAATTACAATTACTGATCGCTCCTTTTTGTATGTCAATTGCGTCGTTAATTTTTAACTATGAGATAGTGTTCGTTGGATATCTTAAAAACAGTAAATCGTACCACCTAACAATCGATTCTGTTTTTTTAATACTTATTCTACTACACGGGTCAGATAGGAAAGTTAATAAGTTAACAATTACATCATGTGAAAAACAAAAACCGCCACCTTACATTAGTCACAAACACACAACACTTTTTTAATATTATAGAAATTTGTAACTTTTAGATTTAGTAATATTATAGATATACAGCAAAGAGACGTTTACATTTAAATTGACATTTTACCACAGACAATTTGTTTTTGAGTAATGTTACAATAGTATAAATATTGATAAATATTGGCTTTAATATTTATACGATACTAACGTCACTCAATTGTTTTACTCTCCAGGAACCCCCCAACTAAGACTTAAACTTTATGGTATGGTATTAAAGTTTAAACTGACTTTTAATTATTATTACGAATCTTCTGTATGGGAATATAGAATTGTTGCTTTTAAGCTTTTTCAGGCAATTTTTAAAATTTTTCTCTCCGGATATATCCGGATAATTATCAAAAATTGGTACTTATCCTCAATATTAAGTTGAATGCTAATTATCTCATCAATAAAAGACAAATGATTAAGATCAATATGATTAATATGAAAATCATGGATTTGATTATTAAAGTTAGATTAAGGCTTCATTTCCAACATTACTTTATTGTTAATAATTTTTATAATTCTTGATATAAAGTATTTGATCGATTACTTTTAATTTTTAATCGTAGAATGAATAATTGATAATTATTACTTGATATTTATCTGGTGTAAATAACATGATAATTATCGTAATTTTCGAGATAATTATTAATGATAATTCTCACTTGATTTTAAGAGATACGCTTAAACAGATGCTTTTTTTTGTTTAATTTACTGGATCCATACACACCTTAATCTAAATATTTTGTGAAAATTTGAGACATACAACCATCGAGTATAGGTAAAATGAAAAAACGATCAGGGTAAAAAAACTGTAGGATATATCTGGAAATCTAAGCTTCAAATCTAAGCTGCAAAGCTTAAAACATAACCACCTTCTTCGTTTTAAGATGTATCACTTTGCCGAAGTTTTTATTTATTCTTCAAGGTAGGTAAGTTCTAATAACTTTCAATGATTCTTGAAAACTTTAACACAAAACTTTGTAATAAATAAACAAACTTGATAATCAATCAATGGAATGGACTTTACTAGTATATTAATGACATAAATACATCACCGCGCGTGCTATGTCCGACCATAGGAGGGCCTCAGCTCCCGTTGAGACATCAATAAATTAAAGCCAGTTTAAATATTATAATAGACAATTCACATAATATATACATATTTTTGGAATAATAATAATAAATAAATGGTTTATCAAACATTAATATTTATTGACAATCTGGGACTAATTCATAAAATAGTTCCGTAACTGAAAGTCGCCTTATTAGCTCAGTTGGTTAAGGCGTAACCCATTCCATCCGCGGTATGCTTAGGGTAGTGGGTTCGAATCTGGCCGTTGCAAAGAATATATTTAATAGTTGTAATGGGCTGGTGTAGTGCATGGTATGTGCATGAAGGAGGTGCACTCAGACTCTGAAATTAAGGAGTTGATAAATGAAATTATCAGCGGAAAGGCGGTAAAACGCATATATGGTATCATAATGGGCTATATAGCCTAAGTGTGTCCTTCGTGGACAGTCAATATAAAATATCCTAACCTCCGTGACTGAATAACCAAATGATTCACAAATAATAATGCATAGGGGGAATATTCCATGAATCATTTACTCATCTTCCTGATAATCGTAGCTCCTAAACGGAAAAACCGATTTTGATTTTTCTTTTGAATGGATATTTGCAAGTTGATGATATTTATCATAAATACTCATTCTTTAAAAGGAGCGAATTGGGGATGAAAGTTTATATGAAATTCTGCAATTTTTATGGTGAAAAGGGATTGATAAGTTGTATGAAAATTCGTCATTTTTGAATTATCTACTTAACCGATTTTTAAAAATATTTCACCTATAATAAGTTGCAATGCAGAGTTTCTGAGATATCGCAATATTTGAATGGATTTTAGTCCGGATCTTAAAAACTATTCGACCAGTCAATAAATGCATTCGATTTTTGTACTTTTTGGCTCAAAATTACCTTATATACTGAGTTTTAACGAAATTGGAGACAAAAAAAAAAATTCAGATTACTTGCGAATTTTTTAAAGGGTACCCCCTCTGAAAAAAATCGAGAAAATCGGGGAAAAATTTTTGTTTTGGAATTAGATGAAACTCAGTAGATGGGGTTATTTTGATCAAAAAATTATAAAAGTCTGGTTAATTTAATAAATTGATGCAGAGATTCTGAGATATCGCAATATTTTGATCGATTTTAGTACGTATCTCAAAAACTATTCGACCAGTCAACAAATGCACACGATTTTTGTACTTTTTGGGTCAAAATTACCTTAGATACTGAGTTTTAACAAAATTTTAGATAAAAAAATATTTTCTTAAAAATAAGAAAAAATACTTCTCTCCTTTTTGAGTCTTAACAGCATTTCGGACCACGAATCTCACATTAACGTTAATATCTTATTCAATAATACTGTATAATTTTGTTTAACTTCTTTATTTGGAAATCGGAGTTGTGGAGTATATATGAAGGTAGCTAAGTAAATTACGAAATATTCAAGCAATTCAGTTAATGATCAAAACTTTCATAAATCATAATTTCTCATGAAAATACTGTATGCTTGACGACACATATCTATATCAAACAAAATAAGTATACATTTTTTTATTATATTTTGATGAAAACAGTCATATAATGAGAAATAACAATTTTGATTTTTTGATAAACAGGAACTAATTTGATGAGATCAAAACAAAAGTTGAAATAAATAATATAATTAAAGATAAGCATATGTTTTATATATACCTACAAATAATGTTATAATTGAATTAAATTACAAAATTAATATCTGAAATAATCTCATAAATATAATATATATAATAAGTATTGTATTGTACATTTAAAATATATATGAATATGGAATAACAAATCGGTTGCGAATCACTCATACCACCTCTATATACAATTCGAAGGGAAGATTCTCAATTTTAAGACGTTATAACTTGTAGAAGTTCAAGTTGTTTCTTGGCATGTTTTTTAAAACGAAAAGTGGGAAGATGGTACAAATTTTTTATAGAAAAATATACAAGAGCTTATAAGAAGGCAGTTTCAGTTTTCGAATGATATGAAACAAATATCAGTGCTATGATTATTTTCGAATATACAGGAATTTAAATTCAGAAGTGAATATTGGAAAGCGAATATCTTCTTTTTCAAGAAAAATAAACAAACAAATTTTGTGAATTATTTTTAGAATTTTAGTACGCATCTAAACTTTATGTAATATTTAGGTATAACATGTGTCACACTTTTAACCCTGCGTACAAAGCGGAAATTCCAAAACTAGAAAAATTTATGCTTTCAAATGAGCCATTGCGGTTTCAATTTATTTTTCGAATATCAACATAATATTTTTTGTTACTGTATGCTTTTTACAAAGAAATGATTTTTTTTCTTAATCACTCTAATTAATTTTTTTAACATGTTTTGTTTATAGAAAATATCGTTTAGCTCATTTGCTTAAGGCGTAACCAATTCCGTCAGCGGTATGCTTAGGTTAGCGGATTCGATTACCGCTGTCGCACAAAATTAATTTAATTAATAGTTGTGATGGGCTGGTGTAGTATATGCATGAAGGAGGTGCACTCTGAAATTGAGGAGCTGATAAATGAAATTATCAGCGGAAAGGTGGTAAAACACATATATGATATCACAATGGGCTCTATAGCCTAAGTGTGTCCTTCGTGGACAGCCAATATAACCTAACCTAACCTAACCAGCGTTTATTCTGACGATAATGATCTGGATACTCGCACAAATTTATTAAACTATTGTTTTGAAATTAAAATCGACATTTAAAGTGGTTGAAAATCATGTTCAAAGATTACGTTACTTAGATTTATAGATACATACCAAGCTAATAAAAGCGGACTAAAAATGACTTACTTATGTTGAATTTTTATTCTTTTCGGATCTTAAAGGATACAAGAATTCAGACGAGACTTTGAGGCTCGTGTATTGATATCTCGAGTAACAAATTTGTATATAGATGTAAATAAACAAAAAGTAATGTAATACACATTCGTATATTTATTATTATATTATACGTAAATATAAAATAGCTTTATACTTAGGTAGGTACATACAAATCTTTGTGGGTGGTATTGGAAATTGTAAATGTAATACATCCATTTCAATTCAATCAGTCAACAAATCTTATAAACAAAAGTCAATAATAGTGGCAGCAGAACTATATTATACTTAATATACAAATGTACCTTATATATTACTGATTAGAAAACTATAAATGATATTATTATATATGGAACGAAAAATATAATTTAGTACACGAGAGTATCCTTTTACAAATACAAAAACTGTAGATATTTTTACGAATTTCTTTGAACCAATGTACAGGGTGACCAGTTTTTAATAAATTAAATAATTTTTACGATTTTAATCATTTTTAACTCCCGAACTAAAAAAGGAGGTGTTATAAGTTTGACCGCTATGTGTGTGTGGCTCTTCAATGGCTCGGCACAATTAGTAAAACAGTTAATTTTATATTAAACTCATCATTAGCTTATTTTCTTTACATGAATGTTCTTAGCTCATCAATTCCTCGTCATTTACTAGCATTATTTATTTACTCGCGGCGATTCAAAACAGTGATGATCTAGCTAAGATTAACTAATCATTGGCATAAAATTAATATTTAAAGGCATTAATTAATAGTACTAAATGCTCATTTGATATTTACAGATATTATAGCGTTCAAGAAAGAAATACTGGCTCATCATTAGCCCACAGATGCCTTGAATTAGTTTTCAAAGAAAGTGAATAATTTTAGAAAAATATTATCTCAAACCTGACCACTTATTTCGGGTTTATCATTGCCTTAGAAGTGGCTGAAAATAACTTTTTAGATTTACGAAATATTACTCGCTTTGCTCGCAACTTTGGCCTTGGCTCCACGTCACAGAAAATAACTTTACATGAATTGTAATGTCAACAAAATTTTCTCCCAACAAATTCGCCCCATAACTTAAGGGGAGGGGGTTAAAAGTTTATCAAATAACTTCATTGGTTTGAAGAATCCCGCCAAATGAAAAAAAAATAGCATCTCTCTAGCATTTATCGAAGAAAAAGGGTATAGTTGGGTGGGTGTTTTTCCAATTTTTCAGGAATTACGATGAAGAAAATACAATTTTCCGTAGTATTCTGTTAAATTGACATTATTTTGAGTTGAATGGTGAAAATCCCACCCTTCTAGCAAGGAATGAAAGTGCCTTAGAATTTGTATTGAGTCAGTCAGTCAGGTTTAAGTGGGGCTATATTTTATTTTCGATGACTAATAATTATGAACTCATAATTTTTAGACAGTCCTTGACCAAGGAAGCATGAAGTTGCTTATCCTAACTGTTATTATAAAGGCGAATGTTTTTTTTTTCGCTTTTACGCAAATCTGTTGGATTGATTTTGAAGAAACTTTATTATTAACAATATTATAGCAAATATATCAGAATAGGACATGAGCATCAATTTATTTTAATACTTACATTGCTAGAAAAATGCGGTTTCTATATTCTATATTTATTTCCATGAAGCTTATATTAAAAATTCACCTAAGTAAGTAAGTTTTTAATATTTATATTTTTTCACTTTATTTATAATTAAATTATTTCTATTAATTATATCAGAGATGTTGATGATGTAGACTATATGGGTCGCATTCAAATCAGCAAATATTTTAATTTGATGTAGTGGACCTACAAAATCTACAATAAATTTAAATATTTCTTAAGAATTGTTTTTGTATTTTTATGCATTTAACACATTTTTAACTTTCTGAATCGGCGCCTTAACTGACTTTTATTATTTGTTGTATATTTAAATTACCACCCAATAAGAATTGTACTGTGACGCCAGCTACTAAAATCGAAAGTGATAAATGATAAATCAATATATTTTAAAATGTATATATTTTAAATATATATTTCTTATTATTGATATTTCCAGAACACGAAATATCTACAATTTTTTCAAAATTTGAATGAACCTTAAGGTATTAAATTTAATTCATTTGTTTTTAAAATCTTGATGCCTTATAGTGAAGTTATATGGCCACGTAAATGTTTACGGGTTTCTCAATATTTTAAAACATTTTTCAGATAGAAATCAATAATCTTATTATAGAGCAATGAACCGACAATTATAAGTATAAACCGATAGTGACTAAATTAACCAATTCCATACAATTTAACCAAAGAAATTGTATAAGTAATATTATGATATCGGGTAAGTCATTTGAATCTTAGGATATAAACTAAAAATATTATTCAAATAATCCTTCTAATGTGTAAAGATTTAAAATATACAGGGTAAAGATTGTCAAAACCATTGATTCTTTCTTGATATAAATTTTTCCCATTACCCTTCGTAAAACTTCGTAAAACTTGCGATGGATATTTGAACGAAGTGTTATTGAGAACATAATATTCAAAAAGCTAAGTATTTTCAAGTAACAAAAATTGGTTGTACATAGTCGGTGTGGTACTGAAGTCGTGAGAATGCGATCCCTGTAGTACACACGACTAGTTTCCCAGAAGACGGAAAAACATTTAAAAAAAGGTATTGTTAGCCTTTATAGATTATTCTCGAACATGTACTGCAGCTTATGGTGGAACGATCATTGTCTCCATAGATAAATGATGTGTTTTATCCACTTTTCAGATTCTGTTTATTTAGTTTTTCCCAGTTTTTTTATTACCATTAAAAAACGGCTCAACTAATTCTGCTGAAAAGACACTTGTAAATATCATAACTGGTTCGCGAGATAAGCGAGGCGAAATAATCCGAACAAACTTACGCACATACGTACACACAGACACACAGACATCACATTGAAAAGCTTTGATTCGGATATTGCGGCTTTGAAACCGCGGATATATGTAAAACTGGAGATTATGAAAATCAGCCCCATTACATTAACCTCTGAGAAGCTAAAAATATTTGCTCATATCTCAAATTTTTGATGTTGTATTCAATTCTAAAAACAGATCGTTCTTATTCGCTCCGTGCGTGAGTTTCGTTTCCATGGTAACGACACACTACTTTAATTATAGAATTGTATGGATGCATATATAATTGTATGGATTGCATTAAAGACTTACATTGAAAATTAAATATTCTTGTTTCACAAATTTAAATAAATAATTATGATAATTTACATTTGAAAAATAATATTTGTGCAATTTGATTTCTTATTTTCACAATTTTTAATGCATTAAGTTTAATTAATTCGTGTTTTTCAATAATTTTAATTTGACATTTCTATAACATTAACATGTAAAGAACTGCAAATTAGTCATAACAGCCCCTTTTAACGCCAAAATTTTTCACTGGAAGCGCTGGCATCGATTTTATTGTCCCTACCATGACTACGCACACAACGAATAAGGAAACTGAATATCCTAATAGCTTTGGTCGAATAATATTACACAAACAAACATGATGTATTGTGAAAGCATTTAGTTTATTATTTAATAATGTGATAATGGTTCACAGAAGTTGTTAAATATTTACTTATTCATAAATAGATGTTACTACTGACTGCTTACCTTAAACTGCTGATGTTGTTATATTATTATCATCTACTTAAGGACACCAAAATTATTTATGTAAACATCTACCATACACCTTCAACACATATGCTAACTGTTTTTGAACATTTAAAAGTGTAAAAAACAATCTTAAATATATTCTGATTTTAATACTTTAAATCAATATCAATTATACTGTTTAAAGGTTAAATCATTTTTGTGTATACCAACTTCTTAAAAGAGTTAATTTTAAACTTTCATTTAGTTTGTGTCTCTGTATGAAGATGATCCAATAAATACAGTATAATACCTACTTCAACTACGAACTAATTTTAAATTTTTCAGAAAACCAATTTTATTTAAATTCTTTAATAAACGGATTACAAGTCCCAATTAAGATCGTATCGTTATTCTAAGAAGTTATTAACGATCAAAGATTTGAAAAAAAACTGCCTTCCCTGGTTGTCTTGCTTCTAGTGATTTGGAAAATCTGCGAAGGCTATTTCAATTAAAATTTCTAATAAGCTCGTTTTTAGTATTATTATCTCAGTAGATTTCGAATATTATTATATATTAATATTATATTCGAATTATATATAGTTGAGCTAAAATATAGAAAAAGATAAAAATTTTTATCGTAAAAAGGTGGTGGTTGGTTTCAATCTTTGTAAATATATTATGGATGGATAAAAGTAAAGTCATTATGAATTATCTAATCACCCCACGCTTTTTTACCATAAAATGATTTTTTCTTAATCACTGTATTTTTTTTGGAAATTATTGAAATTATTTTATACCATTTAGTTCAACTAGTTACAAAAGCGTGTTTTTTTAGTTTTGTTAAACTATAATTTATTTTCTACTTTTTATTTCAGTATAAGCTGCAAAAGCGTGCTTTTTACTTTTTTTAAACTATAATTAATCAATAATATGGATTGTTATCTGCGCTTCCACCATCAAAATGATTCTGTTACATAGCCACATATAAAATCAAGGTAATAAAAGCTAATATTTAAGTGGAGTCTTTAAGATATTATAAAGTTTCCAAGCCCAGAATGATATCAAAAATATGTATAGAATAGCTTTAAAAAATTTTTGAACTCATAAATCCAGTCTTAGATAGGCAATTAAAAATATCGTACAGAGTAAATATTTTACAAATTTGTTCAACGATAGCCATTGATGTGTTTAAAAATTTTCAATAAAATCTATCAATTAAACATTATGTTTCAAAAACGTTTGAGGTATAAATAAGTAAGTTTTTAAAAACAAATTTTATGATTTGTTATAGAATATAAATAATTGGTAAAATCCTATCAAATATGAAATGAAGTGTTTGCTATTATTATTATTATTATTATTGTTTGTTAAGTCCTTTCGTGTGTCCTGCAGCCAAATAACATATATATATATATATATATATATTAAACATGTACAAAATCAACAGAATCTATTGACTGTCTAAATAACAAACTAACCTCATAGGTTTATAGACTTTATACTGACTGACCATAGTAACTTAATAATAAAATCATATTTCATAACATGTAAGAGAAACTGAAGCTAATTTTATACCATCACAGTTAAATTTTAAGTTAAACTCTCATATTTCCATATAATACATACTATACAAATTTTGTCTAATTTGCGCTCTCACGGGTAAACAGTGATGTTTCCGAAAAAATGTTTCAAGCAAAAGTTGTTTAGTTTTTTATAAGGACCATTTTTTACATTTGATTTTTTGTTCTATCTCTAACGGTTTACAAGATGGGTCCTAAGGACCCAAGACCCAATTTACCTATGTTGCTCATTTACGAACTCGACCTCACTTTTTACGTCCTGAGTACGCTGTAAAAATTTCAGCTTGATATCTTTTTTCGTTTTTGAGTTATCGTTTTCACGGGCGAACGGACGGACGGACAGTCGAACATGAACTAATTAGGTGATTTTATGAACACCTATGCCAAAATTTCTTTTCTTAGCATCAATATTTTTAAGCGTTACAAACTTGGGACTAAACCTAGTATACCTTGTATATTATATATAGTGTGTCCCCGGATAGAGGTAACTATATTTGTAAATTTCCTTATTTTGTATTTTAAGAAAAAAAGTCATTCTTTATAAGAAGTTTTGCTTATTCTGAAAAGTATGTAGGTATATTTAAAACTTCTTAATAATGTACAGGGTAGCCAAAAATTGGGAATCATTATTTTTATTTTTGGTAAACTACCCTTCTTTTTTATAAGTTGGCGAAATGTTACTAAGAAAAGTTACTCGCAATTAAAAATTATGACTCTATACAAAATATCAAGAAGATCCGTATACTTAAATTATAGCATCATTTTTTATTTGAACAAAAGCTCTAATTATATAAAAACGTAAGAAAGAAAATAATAACAAATCAATTAACATGTACTATCCGAAAGTGTAATTTTTTGTGGACTAGTTTAGAAAATTATAAAGAAAATTTCTTTTCTCAGATAAACATTCAATGAGAATGGAATTGTCAAAGTTGGAAAGATCTGATGAAAAATGATGCTATAATTAAAGCATACGGATCTTCTTGATATTTTGTTTAAAGTCATAATTGTTAATTTCGAGTAACTTTTTTTAGTAACATTTTGTCAACTTTTAAAAACGAAGGGTAGTTTACCCAAAAAAAAAAATAGTGATACCAAATTTTTGGCTACCCTATACATTATTTAGAAGCTTTAAATATTCCTACATACTTATCACAATAAGCAAAACTTCTTATAAAGATTGAATTTTTTTCTTAAAATGCAAAATAAGAAAATTTACAAGTATAGTTACGTCTATCCGGGGACACACTGTATATACATGGTATAAAAACATATCAATTCCTTGTTTCTTGCAAGTTGTTTACACAAAAAAACATTGGCTTAAAAATGCAAAGTAAAATAAAGGGCTTCCAAGGGCAAAGTAAGATTATGCTATCCTTTTATTCAGCACTAAAATCTCTGTTTCCTATGAGGAGATAAGTGGATAAAGTTTATACATCTTACGGACTATAAGACTTGAAATAAAATCATCTAACATTAGCACTAGAATTACAGTATAAAATATTATATTGATAAAATATAGCAGTCAGTCATACGATTTGTGAAAATACCCAATTTATGAGGATTAAGTGTATAAAGTTTAAGTCTATAGCGCGCTCGTGTGTTATGGATTTTGTATTACGGATGAATGTTGGTTGAAAAGGATTCAAACACGCGTTTTGACAGGTGATGTTTTTAGTAGTATCTGTACATATTGTACGTATTATTATATTTTATTTTTTGATGAGTTGGTTGACCACTGGTCAGTTAGTTGTTGTCATCACTATACTTTTGAAAAATCTATGCATTTTTTTTTTGTCAAACATGCTTAGTAGATGGATTTAGTATTATTTGAAAGTACAATGAGTTCTAAAATATTTGAAGTGCTATAGTAAAGCAGAAATATTTTGGTTAAGTTTGCATCCCAAAATAATACTAAAAAAAACCTCTCCTATGCACTCCGTGTTAACGATGCGAACTTTAATCTCGAACTTTAACTTCAAACTTTTATGACATTGTATTATAACATCCTTAATAAGTATAAGCAGCTACTAGCCCATAAGCTTTTACTTTTAAGCTCCTTTTAACATATTTCTCACATCATTTACATACTTATGAAGGTGCGCGATAAGCTTTATTTCGACTATAATGTACTTAGTGTTTTATTCTTGAACATCTTACTTGGCTCTTCGTTACTAAAGATCAGAATCAGAAGTTATTTAACAAAATATAATTCGAAAAAAATTCTATTGACGTTGATGGGTTTGATGACGTTTGACGTGCGCCTTTTCGTTTAAGACTGAGATAATTATTAGATCAAGATAGCTTAACGCAAAAGTAAAAAAAAAAGAGCAAGCAGTTTCCCAGTGAAACAAAAGCAACCATAAATAAGTTAAAAAGTGACTCAGTAACAGAAGAAATTTAAAAATTGAAAAAGAAAATGAATTAATTGATTTTGAAGACGATTTTAACGAAATTTTTTAAAATAATTATTGCCAAATAAAAGAAACTTGTGCATCTAAATGGTCTTCCTTATCAATTTTGAGCGTAAAAATCCCTTCATTATATTTTATCCAGAAATTTAATATAAATATTTCACTGTGTACCGTAACCACAAGACCGTAGCCTTACTGAGAATAGTACAGAATATTTCAAGATATTAAACTATAAAATGTGTTGGTCCGACAATTTTTTTGTCCAGATCCAGCGAATGCGCGATAAAGAACATAGTTCCAATGGGGCACCACAACCATCAAACAATTTGAAAATATAAGCATAGCACTTTAGTAAATGGTTATAAATTGTGAATAGTTCTTTCAATATGATACAAACTTCCATTACATTTGAGTGATTATATTACACTTATAAATATTTGCTAGCTGTCTGTCCGATTAGTGTTGCTTGTCACTTTTTACAAACTTTTAATTTATATGAATTCAACAATACGTTTGTATGAATGTAGTATTAACAAACTGTAGATACAGTTTTAAAAACAGACATCATCAGACAGTTAGTACTAGTAGAGGACTAAACCATCAAACATTTTTAATCCTTTTGTTTGAAAATATAACTAACTAGACATTGTTATTTAGTTTTTAATTGAGGATAATAAAACACATTTGGTTTTCTATTTAAAATCTGTGACAATCTGAATGTGGTAGTCAGTCGGTGGTCGGTAAATGAAAATAAGAGATTGGTTTTATATTTGAAAGTAGTCCGATCGTGTCAAATTAGCAATTAAGGAAATGTTTATAAATAAATACTTTTTCCCTAGTATATCAAAAATCAGATAGATATATTTCGATAAAGCAGGCGGTGTGTATACAAACGCCATACGAAATTATAAACAATATTTTATAAAACTATGGGAATGGTCCAAGAAGTTGAGGAAAACCCTTTGTTTCTATAAATGAAGAAATAGTGTTTCTAGAAAAGCCTTCGCATTATTTAATCACGAGGTAGAAACATTTGATATTTCACTCGAAACATTTTTTTCAATCCGCGTTAGTTATTGCTGTAATCACAAACATACATAAAATCTAGTAAAAAAGAAATCGCCCTCTGTATCTGTTTATTTATCCGCATCCAAAAAATTCAAACATCCAAATTTTTCAATCATTGCAAAACTTTTATATTAAATTAACCTCTTATTAATTTAATAAAATGTACGTAGAAATTCTTATATCATTACCTTGCGCTTCCACCAAAATATTCCACATGCATAATCTTTGTAATAAAATCATAATCTATAACTAGTAGATAATTAATCAGCTCTAAAATTCAAAACTGCTAGTACCAACTTCCACATACTGGGAAATTATTGGAATTGGTGCGGAAATTCAATTTAAAATTCCCAAAAAATGTTTTCGGTATAAAAACAGCACAATATAAAATTTGTGTCTGTACGTTTGTCCATATGTGTGTGTAGACATACTTTTGAGTGTGTGTAGACATACTTTTGAAGGCGATTTGTTGAGAATGTCATTTTCATCAACAAGAAACCAATCATTAAGAAGTTTCGGCGAGATGTGCTTAGATAATTTACAATAGCGGCTTGAAAATTGCTTGAATACACTGGTAGTTTTCATCATAAGTTCAGTTTCCGAATAGTAGTTTGTGTATTTAATAGGAATAGCAATACCTTCTCCAATGACTATGGAATTTGCAACAACCATAGAAGTCCTGGAATGTGCTTTTCCTACGAAATACACAAGCTACTTTTTCTGAAGACGTTAAACGATAGCAACCAACTTTGGATAAATATAAAAAATCAATAATAGTGGCGAAATGGTTTTAGAAAATTACTTTTCTGGGCTAGGGAGGGAAATTTCCAAGTAATTTAATTAATTAAAACTTAAGAAAAACAGTTTTTGTGGCTTCAAACGCTACTTGAAAGTCTATTGTTAAATAATTTTATGAGGGTAGCATTCTGCTGAAAATTGAACTAATAATGATTTTTATCAAAAAAATGATTGGTTTATATTTTCACGAATTGTTTTAGCTACATAACAACAAATTACAAATATGTATAATCTGTTTAAATTTGGAGGAAATTCGATCATTCATTTCGAGCAAACATTTGCTTTTCACTTGGATTAAACCTGAAAGAATTATATCAATTTAGTACCCTTATAGAGCATATTTTTCATCACATGAAAAAAGCATATGTTTGTATTAATAAAGCATATTCAAACGCTTTAAATCATTTTGGCAGAGCATATTTTCTGGTTGCCCTAAACATAATCAAACATAGTAAAACATCACTAACACATATGTTATTCATAGAACTGACTTTGTAGTAGATATTTGTAAGTGTAATGGTATTTTAGTAGAGTAGTAGCACTATCTCACAATAAATAGTAGTATACTACCATCAGTATTGTAGATGTAGTGTTGTAGGTAGTGTAGCTGTATGGGTAGTGTGTACACGCCTGCAATACATAATAACACCATCCCATTTATTGAATATTGTGGGCTGGTACTCATGCAACATACAACTACATAATATCCCTACCATACGTGCAACGTGTACACGTGGTTTAATTTGAATGCGCAAACTCTACAATGTATTTATACAATATTGTTGTTTAGTCCAGTTGTATATTGTCGTGCGCACTATAAACAACACATGCGCGCCCACATTTGTTGTGTTTCAAGTGTTAAAAACAAACGTTTTTCAACAACAATTTTCAATTTCTTTCAAATGTACAATAATATAAAAAAAATTGTTTTTTTGTTTGTTTTCAAAATAAATAATAATTCATAAATGAACAAGAAAATATAATCAGTCAATTTATATTATTTATTTATGTTTTGACCTTTTTTTGTATTAAATTTCATTTGTTTTGTTTGTTCTTACTTTGTGTTTGTGACCGATATGAATATTCTTGTTTCTCTTCAAACTGATTTTAAATTATAATAAATTTGTGATGAAGTTAAACAATTAAAATTGTATATTTAACAACTAACAATAATTATATAACTTTGGTCTAAACTGTTTGGGACGTTTGTGTTTCAATCTAAACAATTTTGTGTTTTGCATATTTTACCATCTTTGACAGTGTCCTTCAAAAATTTTGAAAAAAGTATTTAAAAAAAAACTGTGTGTTTATGACAGTGATATTCAGTTGTTGTAGTGTCTTATTCAACAATCATATTGCCGGCGGACACGGTGTTTAAGAATTGCTCGCATAAAATACGCGGGCTTACAACATCGTGTACCGACCGTGTTCAGCAGATGGGAGTGTTTGCAGATGAGGAAAATTTGTCACATACAATTCGACAACAAATAACATCGCCCGGAATGCATTGGGTATGAAATAATTTGAATATTTTTATTTGTTTATCTTCTATTGGGAAATATGTTGAATTTTTTTGATTTTGGTGAGATTTTTTGGAGCAATCTACCATTTTTTGATTAATTTGATAAGATTTAAAAAAATGTTTTTACAATAAAATTGCACGGATAAACAATTTGGGGTAAATTTTGTCTAGCGACGGTCTCAATTAACTAACTGTAATTAAAAAAGATATAGTTGCTTTTGTTTCATCTAGAGAACAAAACAGCCGAAAAATTATATCTATTGAAAAGCTTTACGAAAATTGATTTTTCGACGAAAAATCGTCTGAATTTTCGGGCTAATAAAAAACTGTTGTTTTGCAAAAACGGAAGGGTAATTTAATTAATTTGAGGAAACGATTAAAAACCTAGACTTATCTATCACGCCAAAGAGAAAGGACATTTTAATATCTTGAAAATTATAATTTCATATTTGGCATACTTAACTTGCCTGAAAGTGCCAAGATGATGGAAAACCTGCAACAATTTGCCCGACAAAATATTCTTAATTAACATTACTACTTATTTAAATTTTTTTTTTAAAGTATTAAATTTTCCATGTAAAACATTTATACAATCCATAGACTAATATGTCCATCCATAAAATAAAGTTGTATCTCGTTACTCTGGTAACTGCTTGAAATAAAATTCATGCACGGAGCGAATAAGAAGGTATCAGTAATATACTAATAATTGAGGTAGAAAATGAGTACCTATTCAATTGTTTTGTTTTTATTGCGATTTTTTATTCACACATACACGGGAAAAATTATAAGAAAATTTTAATGATGAACTCGAAAAGTTGTAGCTTTTGCAATAAAACATCGTCAATTTTTCTTTTTTTATAAGAAACTAGTACTTAAAATAGGTCATAGTTCTATTCGCAAAAAAAGGAATAGGACGTGGGTATATTGGAATATAAGTCACTGTCCTATTACCACTAGGCTGTGATCCCTTGTTAATATTAATGAATATTTGATATTTTTATTATTACAAAAGATTCTAAAAAACCGAAAACGGAATAAAATCCTTGCAAAGCAATCTTTGTAAGAAAATTGCCTGAGCTGTTCAATCCGTATTCAAAACTATAATCTTTTTTGTGAATTTATTATTTTTTATGGTGGAAGCGCAGGGAATAAAAACATTCAAGGTATTGAGTTTTAGTTAATTTCAAGATTCTATATATACTTACTTCAAAATAAAAACTAGAATTTATTAGTCGTTATTCCTGACTAATTCCTATGACAACTGGTCGCTTTAACCGATATTTGAACTGATGATGTTCAAAACAAAATTTAATATTGTTTCTAAATAATATAATGAGGCCCTTTTGTTTAACTGAAAAAGTTTGCACTTAAAAAAATTGTGTTGGTCCTTAAAGTCGAAATTTCTAGATATAATTCCAATGAATATTGGTCGCTATAGCCGATATGTCAGTATAATCAATGTTAGAGATTAAGTTGGGTCTTTTCATTTCGTCGTTAAAACCGATTCGTCACTATTACCGTTTTTGACTGTATATATACATTTTGGCTCTTACGTAGACTCATTTTATGGAAAAAACTTAAAGTACTGCTTTGAGCTGGAGAGATGGCGATTTTGTATCAGATCATTACTTTCACATTGTATTTCATTTTCGTAGCAAAAATACTCATTCGATTTAACCAAAAATAAGGTGAAGAAGTACAAACTGACATGTGAACTATGTTCATTAAATGATTTTCCTGGAAGTTATTCTCTCCTCATTGAAACATTATATATTACCTTTTAAGGTTTGAAGTCCTTACTTGAATTCCATTGAATGTAAAATAATATTGTTAACTTGAACAGAAAATGAAAAAAATGTCATATTATTACTGTTTTTATACCATGTATATGAAATATACCAAGGTATACGAAGTTTAGTCCCAAGTTTGTAACGCTTAAAAAAATTGATGTTATGAACAAAATTTTCGTATAGGTGATTATAAAATCATCTTATTAGTCCATTTCCGGGTGTCTGCCTGTCTTTTGTCTGTCTGTCCGTCTGTCATCACGATTATTCAAAAACGAAAAGAGATATCTAGTTGAGGTTCGTAAATGAACAACGTAGGTCAATTGGGTCTTGGGTCCGTAGGACCCATTTTGTAAACCCTTAGAGATGGACCAAAAGTTTATATATAAAAAATGTTCCTTATAAAAAATTTTGTTTGAAATATTTTTTCGTAAACATCACTGTTTACCCGTGAGCGCACAAATTATGCAAATAACACTGTCTATACATGGTATTTCAACAATTAACTCAGTCAATTGTTGTTTTTCACTTGTTTATCTTGAGATATAGGATTTCGAGGCTGGAGAAGAGAGAAAACTATTCTAGGACCTCTAAATAAAGGTTGAGGTTTCAAACTTTAAACAAACAAACATAAATTAAAAAAAAAACACAATTTATTTTCATTTAAAATTATCTTCGAAATTCTAAAATTTTTGTTTTGAAGTCCCTACAATATAATTATTCCATGGAAAGATGTGCGTATATGTTTTAATTCATGATCTACTGACATAATTATCCGGTCAAATTCTAACTGTGTGGAGTTCTCCAATAGGTGAAAAAGGTTTCCGGCTCTAACTAATTCCGGAATTTAATAATAACCAGTAGTTTTGAGAGAAGTGTAAACACAAAATTTAACCTTTTTTTTTGTTAGATTTTTGGAATTTTTGAATTAAACTAATATTATTATTTTATTTTTTTAAATAATATTCATATCATATTAATTGATAATCATTTCAGCGCTATTGAGTGTTACTTATTATAAATTACTTTGATATTGTTTATTGAATTAATATAAAAATAGTTTTTTTTTTAATGATTAAAATTAATGTTTTATTATACAATTTTTCAAATATAAAATGTATTTAACCTGATAGAAATATTTTGTTCATAGTTTTCTTGCGTTGGCAAAATATTTTATTACAATTATATGTGTATTTAATACGCAATGAACAATGTTATCAAAGAAATAATTTTTTTTTTTAAAACTTTGAAAGGCCATAAAATTGATATTTAATGTTTTATAATAAGTAAAAAACAAATGTTATGATCAATGTTAAGAAAGCTCTTTTATCGAATTTTCTTCTTAAGAAAAATGAGCTGTTGATTTTGTACCAAATTACAATTTTCTCGTTTGATCTAAGAACAATTAAAATTTTTTAAGTTAAAGATGAATAATATAACATTATGATATTGGAATCCAAGTGGAAGGCTTGGAGTTCGATACTAAGTTGTGATCGTTTTTTTTTTTTGGAAAATTATTTTGAGTCCCGAAAAAGTAAGATTAAAATCGAACTGCGTAGGTGGAGTAGATGAATATTAAGAAACCAAAGTAATGAATAACAATAGTGTTCAAATGTATGAATTGAACTTAGTTGTTATTCATAGTCCATTATTTTAATGATCTATTTATTCCATCAACAATTGTTACTTTTTTAACATTGAAGCCTGTTTATGACTACCATATTGACTTCTTGACGCCATCAGAGATTTTTTAAATTATCACTTTTATTCTAGCAAAATATTATTTTGTCATTTTTTAGGAAAAACGATTTAAAATTGTTTAAAATTTAAAATTTTTTGTAATAATACTATTAATAAATTTTTAAGAATTTCTTAACAAGTGACAATCCCATTTATAATTATTCTAAAGAGAGAATTCGCTTAGTTTATGTAGATTTTACGTGACAAACTTTTTAATAAAATGATCTCTTTCTTTCTATAAAAAATATTATTATTACTTTCAGTTTTTTATATATTTTTTACAATTAATAATGGAACAAATCTATATAAGAATATATGTATTTTTATAAAAATGATAAAAATATCTATTTAATCATATACATATTACGACTGACCTAGATCTTTTTACTTAAACATTAAAACGGTCATTAGAATCCAGAAAGGTAACCCGTTTAAAAATAAATACAAATTTTTCTAAACACGCTTGTATACGTTAGATAATCTAGAACTAGATGAGCCAAAATTTTATAAATGTAAAAATGTTGCTTTAACAAGTGAAAACAAACAATTGACTGAGTTAATTGTTGAAATACCATTCATTGTCAGTGTTGATTTCTTTACCACATTACACATACAAACATGTGATACATACATAACTGATAATCAAGTATAGTACATATTATAAAATTTCCGCCTAATTGGCGCCCTCACGGGTAAACAGTTATGTTGACGAAAAAATATTTCAAACAAAAGTTGTTTAATTTTTGATATGGAACATTTTTTACATTTAAACTTTTGTTCTATCTCTAACGGTTTACAAGATGGGTCCTACGGACCCAAGACCCAATTGACCTTCTTGTTTATTCCACAAATTTTTTCTTAGAATTGAATAATAAAAACTTCCAACTTTAACTTTCATGTCGATCGATGCCAAAAGTCAGAGAAGAATATATATTACTAATATTGATTAAAATTATCGAAGAATATTTTGTAAATACCGTGTAAATATCTTTGTAAATAGTGTTAGCTAGATAGAAAAGTTAATCGACTAAATTTTATTTTGTAGCAGGTAAAAAATAAAAATAACTGTTATCGAAACGGTACTTTCTGTAAACAGTATACTGAATTCAGAAACTACAAAGAAAATTTCTTCATAAAATTGCATTCTATAAATCACTATACTATCTGAAAGTGAAGGCTACAGAATGGAAAATTATACGAACCGAAAAAAAAAAATTAAAATTAAATCAACTTAATCCTTCGATCTATCATCACTGTATATATATATATATATATATATATATATATATATATATATATATATATATATATATATATATATATATATATATATATATATATATACATCGTAATCACGTGACCATAGTTATCAAATACATACTCAAATAAATATTTGTCAAAATTCGCTGAATTTTCTTTCGAGTATCGTGGTATTTGTTTCAAATTTAATTCAACAAAAATTCAATCTTAAACCAGACGATTTTATTTTTTCTAACCATGCGGTAGCTACCTTTCCCCTTTCCAGTACACTGTGCGAACACCTTTAAGTTATGAAAAAAATATTTTTTAATTCATTTTTTTGTTGTTATAAAGTTTTTTTTTTTATTTCATGCAAATATAAATAAAATCTTATAACAAGTCTTAAATTAATTAGAAAATATAATCCGTGATAAAAGTGTAACACCACGAATTTGAAACGTTCAATAATAATGATCGTGTGTTTAGTAAATTTAACGAAAACTAATAAAATTATTAATGGAACATGAGAGAGTAACACAGCTTTTTCTGCAAGCTGTTTGTTTTTTTGTCATTAAGTACTTTATAACAAAATCAATTCGCGTCATACGTATTAGATCGTGAGCTCATAATGAAACGAAATTTTCATGATACTTTTTGTCATTTGTAAGATTGAAAACGCCCAATTGCGATTTTTTTCACGTATTGTATTGTCAATAACTTTATTTTTCATAATTAATTTCTTAATTTTGTCATACACGGTGAAAAATGTATGGCGTTTATAATGCTGGTATTGTACAGAGACATAGTATAGTATCGATGTTAAAGAAAGTAAGATGACAATATTGAATAGGGCGATCCACCAGTGGTATTGTAGATATCGCCATCCTTCATGGGCCTGAAGCCCATACTGCATTGACTCGTCCGCCATAATAATTGCTATTGTTGATTGAGAATTAATCGATAATTAAAAATTTTACTTTCCAATTACATGAGTATTTAAAATGTTTAATAATGTTGGTAAATTCAGCATTACCAATCGTCAAGAAGGCAAACAATAAGAATCATGAATTATGAATTTCTCGCTTCGTTATTTGCTTACGGTCTATTACTATTATGTGCACAACAAGTACTGCATACGGAATAAATTATGTTATAATAACCTTTTAAAATAAGTGTGTGCAATGTTATTGATTGTGTAATAGCGAAGAATAAGGCGAAAATATACAGAACAGATTTATATTAAAGCAGAAAAAAATATATAAATACATATGGGCTGTTCTACTAACGAGGAAAATGAGTCTGAATTCGACCTGACATTTTGTATACATATTGGTTGCGAAATTCAGTCTATTATCTAGAATTCAAGGTCTTTTAGCTTTTAGATTATTGGCCATTTTTTTTTTTTTTTTTTAAATCGATTTCTGGAAACGTTAATAAAAAAATTTGATAAATATGCAATTGTGTGCGTGTATTGAGTGTATGTATACAAACCACATCTAAGTATTAAGTACAGTAACATAACTGCTGTAACAATTTGTGTACGTATATGATGTAATCATGTTTCTATGAAATTGATTATTTTAGCCAAATTATATTTTTAGTTTTATGTTTTTTAAGTGAACACTTTTTATGGGTTCTATAAATACCATATAATAATAATCTTGCGATGGTTTACAGAAATTAGTCAAATAGCCTCTTATTTTAGCTTTCTGAATATTCGAATTATAGGGATTGTACTGTAAAAGTTGTACATGTAAGCTTACAATATATATTGTAAGGCAGAGAGCAGCCAGGCAACAGTTAGTTATAGTAGGTAAGTATTAGTATCGTTACCACGACGCGCCATTCAGGCAACAAACAACAAGTAAACCAGTTAGGTTTTATATTATGTTATGTTTGTAATGTAATGTAAGAGAATTGTGTATTGCATTATTATAAAATATCACATAACTTAAATTCAATTCAGTTGCGTTAAGTCTCCTTCGGTTCGTTTAGCTTCGATGATTTAGCTATTATTATTTATTTATAATATGTGTACGTTGTTAATGTATCGAAAATTTATTTATACGTATTCAGACGAGTCTTATTACATCGAATATAATAATAAATGAAAAATATTCTTCAAACTGTAGTTCATATCGATACAGACAGTCATGGTTTCAGAGGTTACTTCCACGGGTACCTAGATCACTTTTTTTGGTTTAAATCTCTCAAAAAATGCGGTTGGTTATTGTATCTACTTGGGTTGCCAACCTTGAACATAGTCATTCCGGGAAATTTCGAAAATAAACCAACAAAAAAATCAACGCATTTTCCAAGTCGGACAGTTTTTTGTGTGGTTCAAAATTTATGGATATCATTTTATTTTTGTTGTTCTAAGATCAAGATAATCAAATAACAAAAGAAAAAATCATTTAACGTAGCACTAGATAAAACGGGCTGCCAGACTACGGACTGGCAGTAAGAGTCAGGCTCGCTGTCGTAATAAATGTCACTCATTTCGTAGAGAAATTCGTTAGTTTAATTTAAAGCAAATTTATTAATGATACTTATACCGAGGGGTACTACGACTAGTAGCTATAGCTGATGTAAAATTATATGTATAATTATTACACCTTGTAAAATGGTATCTGCAGTAGGGTCGGATTTACCATGCAGGCAGAGTAGGCAAAAAGCGGCTAGAACTGAATGAGGGCAAATTTTGGCAGATACTATTAAAGCCTATTGCGTTGGTACGTATACAAGAATAACAAGTGGAAAAAGTGCCTGAATCGAGAAAATAATTAATTAAGTCTCGATATTGGCTTCATGAAGTATATATGACATATGTCATATACTATGGCTACTAACTATAATAAAATAAGATGTTTTACCCTCAGAAACGTATACGGAGGAGTGAACATATTACGGGGGGGGGGTTTGTAAATTTTCGCAACTGTCTAATGGCGCAAAACAAAATAAGTGAAAGATCTTTTTATTTGAAAATCGGGGTTATTAATTAACATTGTTTTTTTGGTTTTTTAGTGAATTATCTTGCAACTAGTGCAAAAATTTTTTTTCGAAAGAAGTACTTACATTTTACTCACATTAATTATTTGTTTTTACAACATTCGGGACACGTATATCAATGCAAAAAATGTCAAAATCGTGTATTAATACCCCACAAAATAACATGCATAAAAAAAATTATGAAATATAATATTTTTGATTCATAATATTTATTGTATATTATTTTTATTTATAATATATATAATTTTGTTATTAAATTTACTTAATATTTTGTTCGACTAATTAGGTCTCTTGGTTTATAAACAAACAAAATATTGTTTCAAAATCAATAAAACATTTTTATTTATTTATATTTTTTGATAACGTTATACAAATTTAAAATTATTTATCAAATATATGTAATAAAAAAAAATTGATCAAGTCTGAATATAGACATGTATCTCTTATACTCCGTTTTTATTTTAGCTTCTTATTCCAAAGAAGAAATGTTAAAAACGGAGAAATTCGCAGAAATTTAAAAAAGAAAATCAAATTTTGATTATTTAAAAATTATTTATTGTTTAAAGAGTAGTCAACGTGGCGTAAAAGCTTGAAACAAGGCTGCTGGATTATAGACATTTCTTATTGAAATTATACAGGGATGAAGTACGTCTGGGACTAAAAGCGATTTACTCCGCTTACCAGTATTTTTAAGACTTTTTTTTGAAGTAAAAGCCTATGGTTTTGCGCCATCAATATGCTATACATATGGCTACAATTCGCCATGGGAACTGATTCTAGCGTTCTCTGGTGGTAGAAAATAGAAGCGATCTATGATAAGCCAAATTTAAACAGAAATATATTTAAATAAACAGAGTACGAAAGTGTCAAAAGTTATTCATAATGAATAATAAAAGTTTTGAAATAAATATAAATGACATTATCAAGTATTTAGGTGATTCTAATTTAAATTTGACTTGTCATAGACAGCTTCTATTTTCTACCACTAGACAGCGCTAGAATCAGTTCCCATGGCGAATTATAACACCGTAACCTATTAAATTGACTCTTTTTAATTGAAAAAACGACACCTATGTAATAATAGTTAAAGCTGTACAATTATCTATTAACTAATTTGATTAATATTCATACGTTTTTTATTATTTATAAGAGTTTTGTATGCACACGTTAATAATTTCAAATAATGCAATTTAAATTATTCCTACTATGATTCATTAAGAACAAAAAAAAACACAGTTATTCCAAAGTTTTAACTTTTTACTTCCGTAAACAAGCCCCATGACTGAGTATCTATTTTTTATGCCTAGATTCAAAAAGGAAAGAAATATTCAAAATTCAGCTGTCTTCAAATTATTTCTCGAAAATATTCTTAGCTCACGTACCAATATCTAATAAAATAATAACAATGAAAGTTTTTGAAGTAAAAATTGCATTCCTTATTGCTTAAAATCTTAATTTTATAATATACTTACCTACAAATAATTCTTGAAGATTTATCCGTCGCGGTATAAAGTCATAATAGACATCAGCATTCATTCTTGGTGCTTCTGTTTGAGATTATAGAAATATATCTTTCTATGAGAGTAAGTTTCTTGTCTGTTATAGTATGGTATGGCAATGAAAGAAGTATAGATATCATTATACATATTTCAAACTCGAATATAAAATATGTACCTAACGATAAGGAAGACTTGTCGTCTTTAAATAATATGAAATAAATATATAACATATTACAGTAGTCAACTTGAAACCCGTCAGTAATTTACTATCAAAGATATTTTCCCTTTGAAGAAGTCTTCAACTTGTTTTGTATATATGTTCATTTAGTATATGAGATAGATATTTTTTGGTATTCTCAAGTTTTAGTTACATGGTAACGTTACATATATATAATGAAACATTTTAAATCTTTTTTTAAAAACTCTCATTTAAAAATGTTTAAAATGTACCGTTTTATATATTCTGGTTTCAATTTATTATTAATAAAATTTTTATAAGATTTTTAATTTAAGATCTTCAAATTCGTGTGATCTATTAGTTTCTTACTTGAATATGCACAGTTCAATAGGATATTCTACTATATTTGAAAAAGTACTTCAAAATGTTGATTTTGCTTATAAAAAGACACCAAACATTTATTTCGGAAAAATACACACGCTTTCTTGCCAAAAACTTAAATTAAATTTTAAACCTTTTTTAAACTGTCAAAAACGCGGGCATTCAATTTGGTGACGTAATATCGGTATCATTATATGAAATAACACATTTGACAGATATATTCATAGACAACTAATTATAATAAATATAAATACTTACTATCTATGGATATATTATACACAGTTGTCTACACTGAACCAACTGATGGTCTATGGTTCATACCGATATGACATCACATCAGGGCTTGCCCGCGTTTTAGGTCACGTGATTACAGTTTAAAAATTACGATTTTTAATTTTAATATTATAAAAGAAAAATGTGCTTTTATGACTCGAAATCAGAATATTTTTTTAAGATACAGATTTTTTCGAAAAAATAATACTTAATACAATTTTTTGGCAGTTAAAAAATTTTTATCAATATTCTTAAAATGAGTTAATAGATAAAAATAACTAATAATAGTTTTAATTATTTAAATACACTGGTATAAGGTTGGCTTACGAACACTGAGTATTGAATTTACGAATTGAATAAAATAATAAATTTTATCACTATAAACATAAGCTATAATAATTAATTTTCATCGAAATATCACAATGATAACAGATAGATGACCTTCACATACCTTTCGGAGCAACCAAAGAGAAACTTGAGTAAAATCTAAATGAATTTTGCTCTTTGAAACTTAAGTAACGATCGGAAGCCTAATTTTTCTAAGTACCGATTATTTTCGAAAGTATTCTAATATAATGCTTGCCTTATACTTTTTACGGCACTGATACAATTAATTTCAATTACGTATCTTATCTCTACCGCAGTATTTAGAAAATTCAAGTAATCTTATAACAGGAAATTACATTCATTCGGTGAAAATTTAATTATAGAGAAAAATTTAAAGTTCTTATATCGAATTTTACTAAAAGAGTGTAGTTAAGTTTGGTTCAAATTCTTGCAAAGCTTTTAATAAAAATAAATTATTATAAAATAAATTTTACTATTTAAAGAAGCTATCAAAGAATTTCCCCCCTAAATTTTTGCTTCTATTATATAGTTTTTTTCGAAAATTTATACCTATACGGAATTTTATACTACAATCAAAAATTTCAAAATATTTTATATATTTTTTATAAAAAGTTGGCAATGTTTTAGTATTTTATAACCTTGAAAGTTCAAATGAAAACAATTGATATTGTTTTTTGTGTGTTTTAGATGTGCGATAAGCATTTTATTTATTTTCATTTCAAAATGATATTATTAAAAAAGGATTTTTTTGTTTCTTTTTTTTTTAAGATATACAGTAAGTTATTTTTAATCTTAAATTTGTTTGTCTAGTGTCTCAGACAAAAATTTCAATTATGTGGAAATATGGCTTTTGTAGAATAATGTACAAAAGCTTTTAAGGTTTTCATAAATTACCGTGGAACCTGCATCTTCTTGACCCAAAGTTGTAATCGAATTAGTCAGCATGTAATATATGTTTAAAATCCTGAAATATTATATTTTAACAGTCTATCATTGGTAGATTCGATACAATCAATACACCACTATGTGAATTCTTTTAAACCTTCGACATATTTTAACGCTTTATTGCAAGGGTACATTAATTATTTCACATAAAATCAATTTACAAACTTGATATTCCAAACACATTCAGCCCCAATTTATTAAATAAGAATACAATGCCATCTAAATCTGCATTCAACTGCACTGTAGTACAAAGTGTTCACATTAAATTCTCTAAATTGACTCAAGTGTTTCATTACAGTATCCATTACTTAAAATTTTCATATAAGACGTTTCCATGGAAAACATATTCAATTTTTGTCGCTCGCACAGCCACCTTAGATCTCAGGTTTAATTTTGTGCCATATGGCATAAGAGGTACTAGAAACGCCACGGCAAAGTTGATTTTAAAAACGTTGAATTTTGGATATTTCTTTCCTTGTTGGGAAAATCTCCGTCTGGCATCTCAGAGTGATTGAGTTTACTATTTGCTGATTGCTAATTTTAAAATTATTTTAAGACTAGTCAAGCAACTTTAGCGTGGATGTTATGTTACTATGATTTAAAAAAAATTAAATAATGTAATTTTTATTTGCGAGATATTCAGTTCCTATACTAGCGCGTGTACAGCGCGAGCGTTTACAGGTTTAAGATGAACTTCATTCGTATCTATGTTCATTTAGTAAGGAATGAACCAAAATTAAGTCACTTTTAATAAATTCGTTTTCTTAAAGAAACACTTGAAAACGTTGCCAGCTCTCGTTCCAATAGTATTTGTCAACTGATGAAACAATATTCCTAATACATATTTCTACATATTTATAGCAATATATACACCTTTAAAATATATGTATGTACTTTATTTTCACACAAAAAAATAAAATCATTTTAAGACTCCGAATGAAGCCAGTTTAAAAAATATAAATACACTTATACATAAAAAAAAGTTCTCTCCAATAACTGTCATGATAAAAGTAATTTATTTTCTAGTGATGTTTGTGTTGTAATCTATAAAAAATATATATACCAACATTACTGTCAGTAGTCACTAGGATCGTTGCAAACATCGTCGAAACGGACAACTTCTGATATTATGTTTCGTATTATCATATTTTTTTCGTCTTCTATATATACAAAACAGTGCACAGGATGTTCCATGAATCTACAGCCGTGTAGTAATTGAACAACGAACATTCACGATAATTACAATGGGAGATATCATGATTAAATAAAGTGATAATAAGTAAAGCTTTAATTTTGGTTTTGCTGTAAACGGAAAAACATGTTAAAGTTAAAAGAAAATGTAAAAATGCGATAAAAAATAATTAATTCATAAACTAACTTTGATCAAATTGTGCACTTAATGCAAGTGTATCTGGATTAACTGCGTGTTTTTTAATAGCAACGGATAAATACAGAGAAGTTGCATTAATTTTTTTGCCACAAATTTAAATGAATGAATAATTCATCTAAAGTATATTTAAGTTATTTTTTTAAAATAATAATTGCATTTTTTTTTATTAATAATTAATAAAAAATAGTTATATTTTTGAAAAAAGAAAGGGTAGTGACGTATTTACACCAGTCATCGGGCTGTGAGCCAACCGAAATAACTCTAAATTCACATTTTCGTCTTGTTTCTATGGAAAATTGCGTTGTAATATAGTAAAAGCCATTTGAGAGACAAATCATTTATCAGCGTTCATGTTATTTTATCATTTCTTCGTACGATGCCGTTACGAAAGCGATATGTTCATGTCCCTTTTCATTGAATTTATAGCTTAGAAAAACCATTTTCAATATAAAATTACATAAAAATATATTAACAAATTTTTTTCCCTTAGTAATTTTTAGTAAATTTTCGAAAGTATACAAATAAAAAAACATGCTTTTCTATCGGGTTCTTATTATGGTAATGTACATGATACAATTGAGGATATGATATTTGTGATTAAAAATTGGTATTTAATCTTTTAAACCAATTTTTTTGTACGATTTGAGAATGATTCACAGCCCTTCATATGTTAATTAATAAAGCACATCTTATTTGAAAGTCTACAAGATTAAACTGAATTTGAGTTTGGCATAGCAGTAAATTGATCGTTTAATTACGATAAAATTGTTCAAATTTTTTACTCCAAAAAATGTCTCCTTTTTTTTACACGCAGTTTACACTTTTTTAAGTTTTCAACTTTCAGTTATTCTTACACGCCTGGAACACTGTTTGAAAGTTAAAGTTTTATCTGTTACAAAATATAATATAAAATAAAAAAAAATCATGTATGATATAAAAAAAAAATTACCATATGAAAAAAAAAATAAAAAATTTGTCGGTCTTTTATAATTTATTTCAAAAAAGTGATAAATAAAATTAAAAATAAATTTGTTATACTGATGATATTGAATATAATTTATGTATTTGAATTTTTTTAAATAATTAGTTCAAAATTATCAAAAAATATTATTTTTTTTAAACTTGTCTGTAAGTTAGAAGATTATATTTTTAAGTCCTAGTCCAAGCTGCCATAGCAGTAACAAAAATGTCGTAATTTTTATATATTTTTTTTTTATATATTTTCATATTTAAAAACTCACAAATAAAGATAAATGTTTCCATTTGTCCTTAATTTATAAGTTACTGCAGACTGAAGAATTGCTTAATTGTGTAATGAAACTTTTCTCAAATTTGTTCGTTTAAAAATAAATAAGAATTTTTTCAAATTCACCTTTTATTTTACACATTGGGCTAAGAAATTTGAACGACAATATACCTAATATAAGTTGAGTTTCTCTACGTTTGATTGGTCAATTTAATTTTTTGTCTATTAAAGAGTGAATGAATAACTGCACGGTTTTTTTTAAAATAATGTCTTTAAAAGTTTCGCTTCACTAAAAGGTAATGAATTCCTATTATATGCTGAAACTAATCTGCGCTGCCACCAACAAAATTGGATTTAATACCTATATCTATCATTAGTATTTTTTTATATGTTTTAATTTAGTTTGAACTATGTTAATTTATGAATTATTTTAAACCAAATTTTATACATTTTCTCTTAAAACTTAAACTTGCACGTTCTACCCTAATAAAATTCGTGTTTTTGATACAAATTGGTTAGTTTTTTTAGGCCAAAAGACTTGACCATTATCACTTTTTAATCCTCGAACTAAACTAAAAAAAGGGGTATGATAAGTTTGGAAGCAATGTGTGTGTGCCATTTGAAAGTTAATTTAACGGAGGGTGTTCTTAGCTATGATTCATGAACGAGATTAGAGTTTTGTACCCAAAAAAACTAAAAAATTGGCCATAATCTTCAAAATCGATTTAGTTTGGAAAAGGCATGCCATATAATTTTAACATATAAATAATTACTATGGAAATGAATGGTCAAATAAACATGGCTCAATTCATTTCTAAAAGTGAAATGGTAAAATAATTAGGTAATTCAAAACTCAAAAGCATAAACTCAAATATTTCAATTAAAATATTTCAAAAAATTTGTCCCAAAAAATGATAGCTTTCTAAGTATCTCTTTCATCTCATCTGATGTCCTTGACCATCACTTTGATATTAATTAAAGAGTGTTATAAGTTAAAAGTGTTTTTCTGTGCGTTTCTCAGTGACATCTCAGTCCTTAAACGGTCGAACCGCCTTGATTGACAACATTTTATAGCTTCAAGTTTCCAAAAATCGGTTTACAAAAAATAAATCGCATTTGTCGGTTTTTTTTTTTTTTTTTAAATTTTGTAAATTTCACTTGTTTGTTATTAGTGACCCGTTCGTTACTGGCATAAGAGCTTGGACTATGTAGTATGTATATAAAATATGTATGATATTTCATTCATCGTCAAATCATCCGTATAGGTCAGTAAAGGCACAAATGTTGTGATTGGAAGAGAAGATGTAGAAAAAAAAGTTGATTTATGTTTGATCGATAAGTTTTTGTAAATATCCGTTGTAAGTACCACCATCATAATATAAAATTGTTTTTAATTGCTTTTTATAGAAAAAAAAAGTTAAACATATTCCTGTAACTAAAATGCAAACTACTTAATTTTTTCTCGAAAATATTCATTTTAAAATAGTTTTAAGAGAACTTTAGGCGTGATTATTATAGCTTATTTCACAAAAATTATAACGGTTTATTAATTTAGTTGGTTTTGAACTTTAATGTGAACTTGGTTTTAAAGAAATTTTATCGTTATATAGAGGGTGTTTTTTACAAGTTGCCATATGCTTGAAAACGACTTTTGTAATTAAGTTTATGCGTAAAAAAACTTGTTTTTAACGCCCGAACTAAAAAAAAAGGGGGTGTTATAAGTTTGACCGCTATGTGTGTGTGTTTGTGTATTTGTCTGTCTGTGGCATCGTAGCGCCTAAACGGATAAACCGATTTTAATTTTTTTGGTTTCATTTGAAAGGTAATTTAACGGAGAGCTATGTTTCAATTGCGAGTTTAGGGTTACACAACCCAAAAACTAAATAATTGGTGATGGTTTTCAAAATCAATTCAGTTTAGAAAAGGCATGACATATAATTTTAATATATAAATAATTACTATGGAAATGAATGGTCAAATAAACTCAATTCATTTCGAAAATTAAAATGGTAAAATAATTAGGTAATTCAAAACAATAATTCAAAAGAACAAAGTCAACTCCAATATTTCAATTTCAACTAAAATATTTCCAAAAATTAGTCCCAAAAATGATAGCTCTCTAAGTATCCTTTTCATCTCATATGATGTCCTTCACTTTATATTGATTTAAGAAGGAGGGTCAAACCGACTCGATTGAGAACATTTCAAAGTTAAGTTTAAAAAAATCGGTTTACAAGGTATAAATCGCATTTGTCGCGAGTTTATTAAATTTTGTAAATTTCACTTCTATGGTGTGCTTTTTGAATATTATGATATGTTATTTTGATACATCCTGTAAATTAGTTTGGATTCTACAAACACATATAATCAAGCAAAGCTTTTTATAGAAAATTATACAAGCTTTCAAAACAAGTAAATTTGATTCTTCATAATACAAATAATTTAAATGTGTAGAATTAAATAGCTTTTTTTTTTAAAATAAATATCTTTTATACTATAAAGGATATGATGTGGTATGTATAAAGACTAGACTTTAACAGAAATATAAACTGATATTTACATACATTTTTGTAATTATTTACAATATTAATTCATTTTAAGTTTTTATATAACAGCATACGGCATTTTACACATTAATCAATAATCATTATGAACAGAACTACAACCACATAAAGAATTAAACAAAACTATATTTTATAGAAATGTTTGTTACAAAATTAAAAACATCTTTCAAAATAGTCATACTTCATTAATGTATTACATAGGTTTCTTAATGTTTCTGATAGAATGTTATTAATTTCATCTCGAAAATTAATGTCAAATATTTTACGATATATTTAAGGTTCAAATTGTCTATATTAATAGCCACTTTTTTAATTAACCACCGAATTAAAACAAATAAGTGTGACCGCTATGTGTGTGTGGCTGTGTGTTTGTCTGTCTGTGGCATCGTAGTGCCTAAACGGGTGAACCGATTTTAATTTTTTTTTTTTGAAAGGTAATTTAACGAAGAGTGTTCTTAGCTATGTTTCAATTGCGAGCTTAGGGTAACATACCCCAAAAACTAAAAAATTGGCGATGATCTTCAAAATCGATTCAGTTTGGAAAAGGTATATTGTATAATTTTAACATATAAATAATTACTATGGAAATTAATGATCAAATAAACATGACTTGATTCATTTTGAAAAGTGAAATGATAAAATAATTAGGAAATTCAAAACAATAATTCAAAAGGACAATCTCAACTCAAATATTTCAATTTCATTTAAAATATTTCAAAAAATTTGTCCCAAAAAATGATAGCTCTCTAAGTATCCTTTTCATCTCATCTGATGTCCTTGGCCATCACTTTGATAATGATTTAAGAAAGAGTGTTATAAGTTTAAAGTGTTTATCTGTGCGTCTGTATGTTTCTCAGTGGCATCGTAGCCCCTAAACGGTCGAACCGTCTTGAGTGAGTACATTTTATAGCTAAGTTTCCGAAAATCGGTTACAAGCATTTGTCGGGGGTTTTTTAAATTTTGTAAATTTCACGATTTATTAATAAGCTGTAACGGTAAAAATGAATAGAATTTTCAATCAAGTTTTTACCCACTTTCAGATGTCTCAATTATTTGAAATTTTGCAGACGTATTAGAAATCCGTGGCAAATCAATAAACATGGGGAGACACGGGAAGACATATAAAACGGTGGGTGTCAGTCTTTAAATAATTTATAAAGCATTTTTAAAAAACTAAGATACCATGCTTTGTCAGTTGGAGGAGTACAAAATAACTCTTATGTAAAGTTAAAACATTTGTTTGTGTGCTTTAAATCTGTTAAATTAGAAGAATGTATGAATGTCTTAAATTAGAAGATTGTATCATTCCATGATTTTTGACATCGGAGTATTCATTAAAATATTTGTAAATGTTTGTTTTTAATGTGAATGAATATTGATTGAATAATGAAACTGCGCATGTTAATAATTTTCAGGCAAATCGGGTTCAGAAAGAAGAAATCGAGAAAAAGGGCAGCTATTATATTAAGTAAAATTATAGAAAACACGTTGTAGAAAATAAAGTCTTGGGTCTGATTTCTATTAGTAATACTCACTAGCATTTGTCTTTTATATTTCATTTGTCAATCAAAGTCTTAAAAAACAACCTGTTCCGAATTCATTTTGTATTTCTACAGAATTAAAAAAAAATATATGAATCTAATGCATATACATAAAATATCTATCACTATGTACGAAGTGTCCGTAGAGATTACAAATTCAGAAAGTGAATTGTAGCCTAACTGTTTGTTCTTCATATATACGAGTCAATATATTGAAAATGAAGAATTCATTATAATAACTCGTCGTTTATAAACATTCCATAATGGGCGCTCTATATGCATCAATCAGCAAATACACATTTAAATTTGGAAAAGTTGAACTGTGGATAGAGCCTTTAATTATTCCAAATTGAAATAAGATTTGATGTTTCTAAATTATGAAAGTACACTGAATGAAAACTTGTAAAATGCAACTTGAAATGATGATCAGAAAATAACTGATAGTAATTTGGATTTCCTTTTGTATTCTTCTTTACAAACGGACGGAGTCTTTAGTTCAATTAATAAGTGAAATTAACAAAATTGGAAGACCTCCGACAAATTTTTCCGGTAAGGAACTCTAGATTCGCACTTGAAACATATCTAAGAACACTCTCCATTAAATTACCTTCTTCCTTAAAGCCTTTTCCAAACTAAGCGGATTTTAAAGATCATCGCCAATTTTTTAGTTTCTTCGGGTACAGAACCCTAAAATGGCACTTAAAACATAGCTAACACCACTCATACAACAACACATTAAATTACCAAACAGACAGACAGGCAGGCAGATACATACACGCAGCGGCCAAACTTGTGACACCCTTTTTTTTTAGTTTGGGGGTTAAAAATTAAAATTAGTTGAAGCGTTTTTTTGAAAGTTTTGGCGGAACAATACTTTTTTACTATTCAAGTTCTCTTACACCCTTAAATATTTTTTATTTTTTGCTGGATTGAGAGATTGGGACTGATTTTACTTCCCATTCTTATGTTTCGAATAAATTTAAAGATACGTCATTGCTATTTAGAAACCGCTGTGCGACCATCATGTCGAAAATTTTGTTTGTAATTTTGGAGAAAAAAAATACGATAGTTTTTTAATTGAAAATGCTCCATGTATTATATTGACTTCTTGAAGTTACTAAAGCTGCTGAAACCAATGAACATAATTGGTAAGCAAGTAATCAAAATATTGAAATTTACTTTAATTTTCTTCAATTTTCCAACTACTACCTCAATATCTTTCACAAACGTTTCAGAAAAATAATTTGTATTCCTTAAAGGGTCTTAAGAAATGATGATAAAAAATTGATTTTAAAATGGTCAAAAGTTCTTTTGGAAATGCATTCTAGTAAACAGAGTAAATACAACCGTTTTTAGGGACAAGGCATATTTTATCTCTATGGGAAATTAATTATGCTAGGAAAAAATAGACCTGGAAAATTCGACCGAATAAGTTTTTGTAATAGAGGCCCATTTTTGATCGCTAGTGCTAAAAACTTCAGAACCCAACCCACTCGTAATTAGAACAATACTCCTGGTCAATTATATTTTAGGATTCATTTTTCGGGTTTTTTTTTTACGATTACCGAATTATCCAAAATCCAGACATTAGGAAGCTTTAAAGTTTTCAAGCAAAGTTTATCACCATCTCCTAGCCTATATACATTAAATATATGCTATTCAACATATTAATTTGCATATTAAGGTTTTTATTATAACTTTACTGTATACATGAATATGGAGAGTTGCCATTAGCGGCTTATTTATGTGTAAACTATTCATTCAATGTGTTTTTTTTTATTCTTATAAGTACAGTTTTTCTTATCAAGAATGTACATGATTTGTATACGCAAATTATAAATAAAAAGTTTTGCTTTTACTTTCTGGCTGAAAGCTTTTGTTTTCATCCCGATATATTTTGTACATCTTAAGTTCGTGAAATAATCCATGAAGACAATATTTTTAAACGCCTGTCTATTGTTGCTCAAATTTAAGTCGTTCGATGTCTCCTGAAAATACAATTTATTTGATTTAAAATCCTGCGAAATAGTAGATCTTAATAACTATTGATTCATTCTTTACATGCTGAAGATTTCCAACCCCCGAACTAAAAAAAGAGGTGTATGTCTGTGTGTTTGTCTGTCTTTGGCATTGTAGCGCCTTAACGGATGAACCGATTTAAAGTTTTTGATTTCATTTGAAAGTTAATTTAACGGAGAGTATTCTTAGCTATGTTTCAAGTACGAGCTTAGAGTTCCGTACTCGAAAAAAACTAAAAAATTAGCGATGATCTTCAAAATCGATTCAATTTGGAAAAAACATGACGTATAATTTTTACATATAAAGAACTACTATGGAAATGAATTGTCAAATAAAGCTGAATCAATTTATTTTGAAAAGTGAAATGGTTAAATAATTAGGTAATTAAAAACAATAATTCAGAACAACAAAGTCAACTCAAATATTTCAATTTCAATTAAAATATTTCCAAAAATTTGTCCCAAAAAAGTATAACTCTCTATGTACCTCTTCATCTCATCTGACGTCGTTGACCATCACTTTGATATTGATTACGGAAGGAGTGTAATAAGTTTAAAGTGTTTATGTGTGCGTTTGTGTATTTCTCAGTGGCATTGTTGCCGCTAAACGGTCGAACCGACTTAATTGAGAACATTTTATAGGCGACTTTTCAAAAATCGGTTTACAAGGAATAAATCGCATTTGTCGGGGGGTTTTTTAAATTTTGTAAATTACACTTGTTATAAAAGTTTTCATTATCAAACGGAACAAACAGGGTGTTTGGTATATAATTAACGTCTTATATAACTTTTTCATGAATATACTTCATGAAATATTGAGCTGGCAATAAAGGCCTCATTCACGACATTTTATATATATATATATATATATGTATGATATTCTTAAATAATTCAAAAGTCCCATAAACAGCGATAATATTAAATGTAACAAACATACGATATAAAAAGTTGTAAAACAGATGGACAACCAAAGTTAAACATAAATCGTTGTATCATTAATAAATTATGTTTTACTTCTATTATAATAATAGTAATACCATAATCATGGTACAACAAGCCGCCATTTAATAAACTATTTACTGTAAGAGTCATCGATTTATCTCTTGTAAGCCAATAATCAATAATTTTTAATGAAAGAAAGTTTTAATCAATCAAATTGATCAAAATATATATGTTACATTGTTTATTTTAAATATGGTTGTAAAATTTTCTTTATATGCAAAATACTAATAAATATTTAGTCTTCAGTAAAATATAAATTCATATTAGCTTTTAATTTTTCTTTTTCTAATATTTTATTTTTAACAAACTCTTGCATGGGCAGAAATGATCCAGCAACCATCTTTTTAAGGCGGTTTTCTTTCTTATTGTCCACTTTCACTTCTTGATGAAATCCAACCTTGTTTAGCTCAACCAATAATCTAATCATCCCTATATAATATAAATGTGAAAGTAAGGATGTTTGTTTGTTTGTTACGCTTTCACCCAAAAACTAGCGAATGGATTTGATTGAAAGTGTACAACAATATAGCTCATACATCATAATAACACATGAGCTATAATTTATAAAAATATATTTTTTTTTTATAAAAAAAATTAAATTTAATCTGACATTTTACTGTTCCATCTATTGTTATCATTTGGAACCATAAATTAAAGATTTCTGTAATCTTTATAAAAGTAAATGTCAAACAATTCATGGCCTTCGTTTCTGATATACTAAATCACTCATCACTATTTTACACTTAAACAAATTGTGCAAGTATTTTAGCTTTATAAAACAATTCCTTCAAGTGTTATGGAAAGGGAATAAGTGAGATCAAAAGAGGTTTAGGATATAAAGCGATGGTTCTTACTTTTAAGCCCAGTGAAGCGGGCTGGTTTCAAGCTAGTTTCGTATAAATTTGTTTCATTTTTCGATGTTCTGCTTTTATGATTATAAATTTAAGATTTTGCTCGATGTTTGAATATGCATAATTTTTGTTAAAAAAATTTCTAGGTTTTGGCATATTATACGTTAAAAAGTTTGTTGCTTCTATCTGTAACCCACGGTAACGATTCCGTATTTATTGATTATTTATATAAAAAGTTATACATTAATTGTCAATATTGGTGAGCTTTGAATGTAACATACTTGTTTAACCATCAACATATACCTACATTTTATGTAGGTAAACTCTATGTCATTATAATCGTACCAATTAAAACATTCTAAGTGTACTTATCATATGAAATGTTATAATAAGTAACACTTAGAATGTTTTAACTGGTGTGATTTTAATGACATAGATATGTTGGTATATTAATGTAGTAGAAATGATTATCGCTACCTAGGCAGCCAGCTAGTTATGTTTACGTTGTTTGATCATAATGATGAAATGTTTAACGAAACGTATAAAGTATTTGTGCTAATAATGTTTTAAATATGATTCGTTGATTTTAGTTAATCATCATGTTATATTATATAATATTATAATTGTTCCAGTTCACAGTGTTTTCTGTTTTATATAACGGTGTATATTGATGTTTCAATAGCTTTTATTTGCAACCTCAATTGTGCAAAGCCTTAGCTGTCGCTATGGATATGTCCATATATGTCCTACTTATTTTTGACATTCAATTGGTGCCGAAGTATTTTTTTCTGAAAGTTAATTTAAGTATAGTAAAATCGTACATCGAGCTTTGTTAGAAGACGTCAGTGATCTAAACAATAGACCTTTTTCACATTTTGTTTTCTTTTTTTTTAAATGTAAGTAAATGTCTTGATAAATTGGTTAATTTTTCCCCCGGTTTTGTTGGAGCCATATGAACGAGAAAACAGACATTGAAAATCATTAAAATTCAAATTGGCGAAAACGATCCGGAAACTCACGAAGTTATAAGAACGGCGCTGTAACGTCAGTTGACTTTTTTTAATTATCATAAATATACGAATTGCGAATGAAATAAACCGGCAATGATAGAATCAAAGATATTTTGTTTGTTTTCACTTGTTATACCATGTATATATGAAATATACATAGTATATTTAGTTTAGTCCCAAGTTTGTAACGCTTAAAAATAATGCTAGGAAAAAAATTTTGTCATAGGTGTTCATAAAATCACCTAATTAGTCCATTTCCGGTTGTCCGTCCGTCTGTGGACACGATAACTCAAAAACGAAAAAAGATATCGAGCTGAAATTTTTACAGCGTACTCAGGACGTAAAAAGTGAGGTCAAGTTCGTAAATGAGCATCATAGGTGAATTGGGTCTTGGGTCCGTAGGACCCATCTTGTAAACCGTTAGAGATAGAACAAAAGTTTAAACGTAAAAAATGTTCCTTATCAAAAATTAAACAACTTTTGTTTGAAACATTTTTTCGTAAACATCACTGTTTACCCGTGAGGGCGCCAGTTAGGCGGAAATTTTATAATATGTACTATACTTGATTATCAGTTATGTATGTGTCACATGTTTATATGTTTTATGTGATAAAGAAATCAACATTGACTAGGCATGGTATTTCAACAATTAACTCAGTCAATTGTTTGTTTTCACTTGTTTTTCGTTAATTTATAACTTTGAAAGAAAAGAAAATTACAAATCCACGCGGGTAAATTCACAGAGAAAAATTTCTCTTTACGTATAGAATGAATTATAGGTATATTGTTAAAACATATAAGTATCAAACTATATAGATACAAAACACGTCTGCCTATTTATCTACCTTATATATACAAACATGTAGGTACGTACATACTACGTATGTAAGTGTACATACGTTTGTAGTACGTTAAGTAAATAAATAACAAAAATATAACATATCACATCATCAAATGAAAACAAGTTCGCATACTAATTAATTGAAGTGATTTTTATTATTAGTTAATTTATTAATACATACAATATATATATATGTGATTTATAATAATAAAATTCATCACGCTGAAGCTGCGTTAACTATATGAATTCCCAATTAAAAGTTTAATATAAAATCTCTATATATTATAAATGCGAAAGTAAGCATGTTTGTTTGTTTGTTTGTTTGTTACGCTTTCACGCTAAAACTAGCGAATGGTTTTTAATGAAACTGTACAGCAATATAGCTCATACTTCAGAATAACACATGAGATATAATTTATAAACATATATTAATAAAAAAATAAAAAAAATAAAAATTAATTTAATTTGACATTACCTTAAATTACAGATTTCTTAGTCAATATAAAATATTTCACGGCCATCTTTTTTGATATACTCAATGAATAATTACTAATATAAATTTAAAAAAATAGAAATCCATACATATATTTTACCTGTGTAAAACAATCCTTGCCATTATTTCGAGTGTTATAGAAAGGAGATTAGCGAGAGAATCTTCATCAATCTTTACTTTTAAACCCAGCGAAGCGGGTGGGTATCACTCTAGTTATTTATATCTTTTAAAATATCGTTTAAATTATTTGTTGGTGTAAAACCAAAAGCTTTCTCCCTTGAAGAAGAAATTCTTTAAAATGTGTATATGTGTATGTACCATATTTGATTGACAACATTTTAAATTGTATTTTATCTATCTATATACAGGGTGATTTATATTGATAACATGATATCGTGCGATGTTATGATATTATATGTGTGTGCCCCTTTTAAAGAAATCATAATACAAAATACGTACATTTGTTGTACTTTATTATTCGTTGTCATTTACCATTTTAAGTGTTAATTGAATTTTTTTTTTTGCTCAGATCTAATGTTACAATTAGATCTAAATTATTTTTATATGCTATAAATTGATTTACAAATATACGTGGAAAAAATCTTTATCTTATCGTGTTAATCAATCTTTTTGATTATTTATCGAAGGTATGGACTCGAATATTTATTAATGTAAGACAAAAACAATAACAATGCTAGCTTGGGAAATATTCTGGCAAAATAACATTATTGATGAAAGCTTTGTTAATTTTTACTCATAATATTGTTAGAAAATTCCCATAGGTACATGTGTCGCTAAAAATTAATTCTGAGAGTAAAATACTTGTTACAAAAATATTCCGTGAATTTTTCAATCGAATTATACCAATCAAGTGTTGAAGTTGGTCAAAATTACTCTACCGTATCTTTTTATTATTGGATTATTTTTTATTGATTTGTATATGTTGAAAACAATTGATAAATATTACGTTTTTTACGGAATTATGGAAGCAATATCTATTATATAAACTATTATCTAAAATCAATATCTATTGTATAAATATTATTATCTAAAATATTATAAAAAGTGGTTCTAATATAATTTTAATTCTTGCCTTTCAATACTTGAATATACTGAAGCATTATTTCGTTTTAAGAAGTGCAATTGTTTCAAAACCTACCTTATTCTTTAAAATATCATCACATTATGCTTTACAGTGGACAAGATCCTTATCAAGCAGATACCGATAAAAATGTTTATAATCAAAACTTCGACTTGTGTAATTGTTTTTGTTCTATACAAAGATCTCTGGCACTGTTTCGGATATTTCTTAAATTAAGAAGGGCTCAAATACGTTATGTATCTAGCAGCGAGTGCGTTAAGTAACAATGGATTCGCATTAATAATACAGCCTTATTTTTGTAAAAATATGAATTGCATTTGTTAATCATCATTAAAACTAAATCATATTATAATTACAGCCACACTAAAATGATTTGAATACACACTAAAATGATTTTTGGAACTATGTTCCTTAACGCACGATATTTGTTTGCTGGTTGGGAACTAAAATCAAAAAAACTGCAACAGACATCTTGGTTACCAAGGAAACTAAAACTTTTCAATCCAAATGCCAAAATCTTTTTATAACTATCAATTTGTATTTTTGTCAAAATTTTCTGTTTTATCATTAAAAAAAATTTTGTTCTGGAAGTTACAGAAAACAGAGATCATTTAAACTAAGTACAATGCAATTTTTATGGTTTGTCATAATATCCTAATCAAATCAAACATAATGTACTGACATATTGGGTTGACTATTAAATCAAAAGTATGTCTTGTCTAAATTAATATTATAATTTTTTCATATAGTAAATTTCATAAAATCACAATTATTCCCTATAGTAGCTATAATATTAAATTCTTTCAAACAAGTATTTGGCTTCCAAAATGAATACTTTAAATTTTCAGAAAAATATGTTGTAAATGAAAAAAGTAAACACCACATTTATAATGTTCCAAGGTACGAAAAGGATATAGTTCCTACTGGGTGACCCAAGACACCTCTTGATCTTTTTACTTTTTTAAAAAATATTATCTGGCACTATGTATATAAGTACAAAAGATTTTTCATTTTTTAACACGAAAGAATTATTGTTAAAATAATTATCTTCCATTTTCTGTCAATAATATGTGTACTAATATAGAGAGTTCGACGCACGAAAATCTTCTAAATATTCACAATTAAAGAAGACTTTTCATTATCAAAGAAATATTATCACTGAAAAAATAATCACTGCATAGCCATGTATTATAATTACGTACATTATCACACTCTTTTTTAGCATAAGAAATAACACAAATCATACATTCATTCACTTACTTTGATGTTGAAATGATGTATATGCTATGATGATGTTTGATGTTGTAGGCCTTGTAAATTCTATGCATAGATAAATAATAAAATGTAAGACAAAAAACACAACAAAACATGAAAAAAAGTAGTTATAACAGTGACAGTCCATTTATGTGAAAAGCTAATTTACACTGCATTTTTTAATATTATAATATTCTTTGGAAATTCATCAAAGTAGCGCAATCATTTTGGCTTCTCGCCCCACAAAAACATGCAGTGATTGATGGGGAGTTCAAAACAAAATTTGATTATATTATTATTTGCAAAATACCAATTATTAAATGATTATTGGAAATTTATTTGAAGTGAACTACGCAATTTTTTTTTGGGAGTTAAGACTAAATATTTTTCCTTACTTATGCGATTACCGCTTACAAAAACTCTCATAACATACAAAAATTATACAATGGAAGCTGCATATTTTTATTTTTTATCGAAAGCTTTTTTTTAATTGATTAGTCATGTAATGGATACAATCGAAAATGTTTTTCGAAACTGTAAATTCCAACGCCAGTGGTGTCAAAATATCGTTATAGTAACGCCATCGCTAGAAAAAATGATAAAATAACATTGAAGATGATAAATGACTTGCCTCTCAACTTGCTTTCGATATATTATAACATCACTGGGCTAAAAAAGATAAAGCTACCGCTTTATAGCCTCCACCTCTCTTGATCTCATTTACCCCTTTTCCATAACACCCGAAGGGATTGTTATACTCAGCTAAAATATATGCACAGTTTTCCATTTTTTTTAAGAGTAAGATAGTCATAATTCATTGAATATATTAGAAAAGATGGCCATGAATTGTTTCACATTTACTATTTTAAATTTTTACAGAAATAGTTCAAATGATGACCATAGATGGGGCAGTAGAATGTCAGATTGAATTTTTTTTAAATATATATATCTTTATAAATTATAGCTCATGTGTTATTCTGATGTATAAGCTACATTATTTTTCAGTTTCATCCAAATCCATTCATTAGTTTTTGGGTGAAAGCGTAATAAACAAACTAACAAACAAATAAACATCCTTACGTTCACAATTATAATATATCTAAAGAATAGGGATATAGGGATAGGGATTTGTGGCAAAAAAATTTAATGCGACTTCTCTATTTAGACGGAATCACAAGGTTCTTCAAAAATTCCTCTGCAAATTATTTACATTTTTGAATAGTTTCTTTTGAGAAGGTTGCACTATCTCAAAATCTCTTTTGTTCCCAGTTATTTGCATTATTACTTTTCCTGTTTTCGTTAGATTGTACTAGTCAAACACCATATGTTCCCTTTCAGCGTGCGTTTTTGAGAGTTAGAAGCTTAAATGATTGTAGTATTCGATAATTTTAAAAAGGCATTTTACTATTTAAAAAGGTATTCTAATATTTAAAAATTCAGTGTAAATTAACTTTTCACATAAATGGATTACCATTGTTAAGAGCAACTTTTTTTGTTATCTTTCGTTATAAAGTGTTTAAAATTTCTTAAGTATAACAACAGTTATGCCACAAAATTTCCATAGAATATTCATCTTGATAAGGCAACAAAATTATGAATACAATAAAAATGTTCTTCTCAATAGTGTTGGTTTGAGCAATACTGATTCGAAAATTAATTTCATTTTATAAATATGTACTTATATTAATAAATCCTGCTCTAATATTTTTTAATAACCATTTCTTTTGACAAAATTTTTGAATCTCAAGATTATTTGCGAGAGTATTTCATTCATGAAAATCAAATTATAGCCTGATGATAGTAGGTGATAATCCAAAGTCGTTTGTTATAAAAATTGAGGCCATTGTGTAGAGCTTGGAAGTTTTCATCTGAAAAAAAATTTTTTTTTTCGTGCTGTGTGAAGAATCTCAAGGATCTTTTACTACGCACAAAGCAAATATATTACCAAGCAAGAAGAATAGGAGAAAATTTGTCAACACTGGAAATGATTAAAAATTTTGGCCAGTTTATTTTAGTGAAATAAGCCACATAAATATTTCAATAAAATTAATTTTTGAAACAGATGTATATTGTTGTATGATCCTGTTTGTAGCAAAAACCCGTGCTATTAAAATTACCTACTGCAGAGTTTCAAGTTATACAGTGAGACTATAATCAACTAATAAAATACCATATTTAGTCGCGGCACCCTTAATGGTCAAAGAACATCGTATTGACATATTGATTATTGAGTTGTTGTAGATACGCATATTAATGAACTTTCTGAGTTAATGGCCTTGAGAAATATCATTTGCGCCACCATGTTGGAAAATAAAATCAAAAATACTTATTTTTTTCTTGATTATTTCATTACCAGCTTAAGAAATACTTAGTAGAGTTATTTTAAATACTTTTTTTAGCTTGTACACGATTCTTTTGATTTTCATTCTATTCCGATTTAATTCTAGGCTATATCAGAATTTAATTTATATGAATTTCATGTTATTATATGTGGAGTTCGATATGAAATGTTCGATAAAAATATCGACGGTTTAATAAATTTTCTGTTTTTTCATTCCAAAGAAAAGGAAAACTTCAAGAAGTGAAACAGCTATGTCCTATTATATAAGCAGTTTTGAGTCTTTTCTAGGGTAAAAGAAGATAAAAACCTGCACCAATACCGATTGAATCAAAAGACTCAATTATCAAAATAAAGTTTTTCAACCCAACACTACTTTTAATTACATAAAAAACCATTTGCAAAAGAAAAAGAAATAATAAAAACAATATACAAACGTATATTCAAAACAGCAGTGTCCATCTTTGGGTGGTTTTTCTGTTTGTGCATACCGCATTCCATGTTTACTTTCTAATAAACATTTCAATTTTATTATATTTTAAATATAAACATGATGTTTATTAGTATTTTTTTGGAAGCTAAAATAATATTAATCTGACTTTTTTGTAAAAATATTTTTTTATTATATAATTAATGAGTAGTCGAAAAAATAAAATTTTAAATATAATAACATCTTAATTTTTTTAATTTATTTTTTGTTTCTTTTTTTTTTTTTTGGAAATAAATTAAAATATTTTCTATGGGAATGAATAATGGTGCGTTTTAGAAAATTTTGTTGAGAAGATAAATGTCTGAAAATCATTTGTCAGTAATGTTGTTTTGACATTGCAAACAATAACATATATAAATGTATCAGTTGGGGTCGGATTAACCAATTAAAAAGAAACACAAGTGTCTATTGAGAAAATCATTTTATCATGCGATAACCGGTGGCAATTAGCTTGCAGAGATAGAGTTAACAAATCAATGATAAAAAATGTAAGCATGATGTGTCGTAGGACATCAGTTATTAATTTATATTACAAAAGTTTTGAAATAGCAAATTAAAACCAACAGCTATATAGACCACTCAGCTGATCTGCTAAAGGGCTATCGCACCTTAACTTCTTCGGACTTCGGACTACTAGTTTATAAAATTTAGTGCCGGTAAAAATCTTTTTTATTCTAACCCTCATTCGCCGAATGTGAAACATGCCGCAAGAAAGTTTTATTCAACAAGAATATTTTGCATAGCCAAATATGCTCAGACGATGGAGCTTTCTCGCAAGCTCAAGTCAAGTCGTTCGCAAGTAGTATTTAAACTCCGTTTCTTAAGCTCTATAAACCAATAAATAAGTTATTACACCCCTTGATATCAAGTATCCTATATATACACAGAATCGAAGTTTCCATAAGATCAGACTTTGTTTTGAGTCATTTCTTTGATTTAATAACTTTCGATGGGCGGCCAGGAAATCTTTTTAGATGAAATATATAAATATCAACATTTTATATTTAAATAAAATTATGCGCATAAAGTTTAAATCAACAAAACAGGAAGCAAAATGAAAACTAAATAAGAAAATTGACTAAAACAGTAGTTTTTCTTACATATTTATTTTTATGGTAGAAAAACTACATATTGCATAACATGTTGATTTATAAATCGTAAGAATAACTGAATTGCATCAAATAACTAATTTCTTATTTGCATAACTAAAAGTGCCAATGGATTTAACGACACCACAGTTACAGACAATTCGAATAGATCTATCTATTCAACAGGACTGAATATATTTATTATTTTGCTTAGTCGAAAATCAAAATTTATTATCCGACCCCATCTGTAATGAAAATTTTAGTGAATTCTAATCTATTTATGTAAAATAATATACTGTATACATCATCGGACAATTTATATACATATACCAAATGCATTTAATGTTGTAATATTTTAAGTAAAATATTTTTTGAAACTGTCAAAAGTGACTTAAAGCAATTTATAACTTTTATAAACACTTATTTATAAATCTCAGTAAGTTTAATTTAGTTTATTTAACTTGTAATTTGTTTATATGTCTAGTTATAGGGTTAATGCCAGTATACATATAATCAATTTATTATATTATCGGACAAAAAAACGCGACAATCAAGCTTCGTGTAGTGAGTTTTCCCTATTCAAAAATTTTCGTAGCTAAATGGTTTTATTTTATTACATCCAATGAAATACAATTTGTAGAAACTTATTCCTTCTGGATCACCGGCTTCTTAAACTTCCCGTACTCAGACTTTCTTGAAAATACCTTTAAACAAAGATAAATTGTCTAAATACATACTCTATTACCAAATCGGTTCGTTAAAACCTAAATTTACTCAAACTATAATATTTTGATTAATGTCATTCAATATGATGAAATTCAAAGTTGGCAATATTTTGAATTCATAGATAATTTAACATATGAAGGTATGAATTTTATTATTAAAATAAATTTTCTACATTGAAAATTTTTAATTTTCATTCTCTAAAGTCATAAAAATTTTGATCAAAGAGATATGTAAAAAATTGCCGCACATTATTTATAATACTATCATGTAGAATCATACGGTATAGTACATTGGCCATGCATAAATATTAAAATTTTGGCTCATATATTAATATTTTTATTACAGTAATATATCAAAAAATTAAACATAATTTACAACATTTATAATTTTGATAAATCTTGCGAGAAAAAAGCATGGTAAGCAATACAAAAAACTATTTTAATATACATCATAAACTAAATTATGTATAACAAACAGCAAAATATAAAATATGAATACAGATCGAACATTATAACTTGAACAAAAATTTTATGAGAAATTCAATACAAAAAAATTATTAATTTTAATGGACGATGGCTCGTAATAACCGCGTTCAAAAAGACAGGATTATCAAGAAATAAATTCTAAGTAGGTACTGTAGAAAATGATCTTTCGTCTATGAAAACTATCTAAAATATCTAACGAGGATGTAATCATACAGTAAGTCTATTCGTATTTAATTAAAGATAATTGAAAAAAATACACTCGAATCAGGACTCGAACCCGGACTTGGATTCATGTCAAGCGCCCTACCAAGATTACTAGACAAGATATTTGTCAACATTTAGTTTACGCTGTATATATCATATTAAAAACATCAATTGTAATCGAGAGCCTATGATGTAAATAAATATCGTATGCATGATTAAAAGTAAACAAAAACAAAAAGTAATATTTGTATTTAATTGAAATTATTGAAATTATTAAAATCATATTTCAAGGCTTTAACATTGGTTTGCTCCAAAATATTTGAACTGTAAATAATAATTAATTTTTATATTTATTTAATGAAAATAAAACAAATCAGTTTTCTTTTGTATAAAATTACAAAACTCATATTATTTTTATACTCTTGAGCAAAACAATACAGCCAGTCACTTGATAGGGCTTTTCCTTTACAAAATGATTCTATTTTGTTTCGGACTGTTTTCAATCAAGTAAAGTCATATCTTATACCTTCTATCCTTGTCAAAAAGCTCTGTTTGAAAAAGATAAAATATATTTAACTTTCTTAGGTTGAATAGTTTTTTGACAACTGTCCGAAACAAAAGCAAATCGATGAAAAAGTCTATACAAATGCATTTATGATTAACCAAAAAAATAAATAAATATGGAGGTATCTTTTTAACATTAATTTGAATCTGAAACTAGAACATAATTCTATATAAAATATTTTCACAACTTTTTAAAATTCATTATTTAAAATCAACATTTTTGTATTCATGGAAAGTTTTCAAAACAAGTGGGACCCAATATGCCCTTTAAAAATTATACACATAGTTTTTCTAAAAGGTCTGTAACAAGTTTGTATGTCTCATAGAAAGGGCGCCATTTTTTTAAGAAAAAGAAAATTCTCTATTATTTTTTTTTTAGATCTCATATTTTTTAAGATTTGTGCTTTGGATAATTTATGTTTCGTTAGCTATAAATTGTAAAATATGCATCCTGTTATTAAACGCATGGAATGAAAATTACCGAAAACTTTTATGCTCTATTAACATTTTACACCTTAATGTTTTACGGGATGTCTGCTATAAAATTGTAAAACATGTCATCGTTATATAGTTTCTAGTATGCAAATGATTTATTTTACATTCTATGAGAAATAATAATGGACATTTTTAGTGGCCGATAAAACAACAACGAAATTATGGAAAAGAAAACGAAAGAACACGAAAAATTTTGTCGTTTTGCTTTCAATCATTCGCTGAAAAGAGAAGGCCTAGTCACCAAAACGTCTGACTGTTGTTCCTTCAATTTTTGCAGCTTCATCGGGAAAGCGAACTAGTAAACGGGAAATGCACAATCGCTTTCCGGTGTCAGAAGTACTTCATCCTACCAAATCATCCTCACCTAATTTAAATACAAAAATAAGCATTTGAAACCCAGCCGTTTAAAGGAAGAACGAGAACCAAGGCAAGTCTAGGCTTGTGCTTTAAATAATTTGTACCTTATTTTCAACTTTGATGATAATAAAAAGTATGATATAACAAAATATCTTGATTAATGAAGACGAAAAATAATAATTAAATTTTCAGATATCAGCGTTGGATTTCGAAATATCGAAAGCTAAGTAACTAAACAAAATTTTCAATTTTCGATATTTTGAAAATTACTCTAGTTGTCCGAAAATTTTATTATTACTTTTCGTCTTATATGGTCAAATTATAACATAATTTACCAGCAAAATTGGGGGAAAAATTTTGTAACTTTTTGCACGCACTACGGTTGCTCGCACCTACTGGTTTTGGAGAAGTCTATGAAAACATATCATCCTTTTACCGTTTTCCCATAAGACCAATGTTAAATATGCCTACTTTTGAAGTTATTTATTTATTTAAATTGGGAATGGGAAAATAATCGACACAGACAACTTAAAAATTAATATTTTTTAAAAACTATGCCATTAATATGCAAGTTTTGGACAACACATTTGAATTTTGCGTTTGTATTTTATAAATGTAAGAGAGTGGAAAAATCATTTCAGCCGTTTTTTTTATGCACACAAGTATACATTATAACCAAATTTATATGTTAAAAAGTTGAAATTGAAAGACGAGTGTAGTTTTTTTTTCTTATTTATTTTATTAAAACTACATTTTCACATACCCAAATATGTAAGAATAAATGAGTAGCAGAGATATGGTGATGGTGATATCATGTGTCTCTTCTGATTATAAACATCAGATATTGATAATAGTAATAACAACACAAAAAATAACACCTGTTACTAAATAATAATACCTACTGACAATTACTTATAAATATAAATATATTGATTTTATTGACTTAATGATAGAAAGTTATTGCTTTTGCTTCGAAAATTTACTTCAAAAATTATTTGATATCCTTACGGTTTGCTGTTTGAGTATGGAAATAAATCGAAGAAATGACATTATGAATATTTGTTTTACCATAATTGTTCACACAAATATGGCTGAAATTATAATACATAAGCGAATTTTTAGGTAAACAATATAAATTTGATATTTTAAGTAATTTTCATGCTTTTTTATATTTAATGTTTACATCCGATTCACCACTAGTTATTAAAAATCATTTTATTGTAAAAAACCGTGGGGTGCTAGATTTCAATTGTTGTATATATTTTATTGACATATATTTGTAAAGGTTAAATCATTATAAAATATTTTAAAATACCCACGCTTTTTACGATAAAATGATTTTTTTTTATCACTCTAGTGATCATCAATTCTATCTATTTGAAAGCTGGTGCTTCCCGTATGGTTCTTTGACGGAAAAATATGCATCATCAAGAAAGTTGTAGGTAATCAATTTTTTTAGAATTAATCTTCATTTCATTTTTTAATAGTTGAAATATTAACAGACGCAATTTAAGAAGAAAGCAATATTTATAATTATTCAGGTATTAAACCGTTCCATAATAAAGTAAAAATAGCTTTTAATTGTGACCCATATGTTGAATTGGAAATCAAGTTTTCGACACAACAATGCTAGTAGCAAATTTGTAACCATAACCTCTTTTGCAATAGTTTTAAACTATTTTTAAACTTTTTCATTTGTTTTCCGAATAGCAGGTTAAAAGAATTAAGGAAATTCCGCTAAAATAGTATAAAATGAGTTTCTTATTCATCAATAAATACAAGAATGAAAATACATTCAAAAGGTTATTGGTCTGGTTTTTAAAAATCGTATTGACCACGACTTGTTTACTTTAAAATGTATATCAACACCTTGATATAATATGCATGCACACACACAATTAAAACAGGAAATTCAAGTCACCATTCCAAGGACCAATTTATTTTTTATGACTTTATTTTACTTTAAATACAAATCAGGTCATTGAAATTTTACCGTTGATTGATAATTGAATTGATAGAAAAATTACAATATTTCATTTCATTATCTATTACTTTTCTATGTTACAAGATTGTGCTCGATTTAGTGCGTTACTTTAGAAGATGGTTTTTATAGACTTTATTTGGAACAATGCAAAATTCAAACAAAATGCTATGTGTGATTGAGAAATAAAAAGGGTCTAGAAATTTACAGATTAGTAGCCCAATTAAAACAATTTTATCTACGCCCGTGAGCTAAGAACTATACTTTTATCACTCAGTATGCGTGAGAAAAATAGTTTATTACCGTCCTAGTGCGGTAATGAATTCATTATCCACCAAATTACTATCAAAATCTAAATAAACAAGACTCCAAAAATAACAATAATTTTAACTACATTATATTATCGTTATTTTTTTACTTTTAAGTGCATATTAATTTGTTTTGGAAATGTTTTTCTTTTGAAGTCGGTTTGCTTTTTGTGAAAAGTTTTTTAATTTGTGATTTTTAGTGAATCTGAAGTACACTAACTAATTTGTCACTAAAAAAGAATCATCGAAATCGGTTAGCGTGATATTGAGTTATTTGTCCTTTTGCCGTACATACTTAATTCAAAATTATTGGTTTGACCTGGGTGCTTGAATATTCTACTTCAGAGGGATCTTATTAGGCCTTAAATATATTTACTCTCTTGCCGCCTTTTAATTATTTTGCCATATATATTCTTGACTTTTTTTTCACAATGGAATATTTTTTTCAAAAATACCACAAGCATATTTTTCTTTTATCGATGATTAATAATAAAAACTGAACAAAATAAGAATTAATAATTCCTATAACATTTCAATGACTATTAAATTTTTTTTCTCGGTTTTAATTGGAACAATATATTTTGTTTTTGTTTTGAATGCCTGTGTTTATCAATGATTACTTCGTAAATATTAAAATTGTAGACATTACTTCGATACAAATTAAATTTCAGATCATAATTCTCATTAACATTCAAACAATGACCAAAGTGATCGATCCATTGCATTTGTAGTTGCTCTGCTTCCATATTGTATAATTTTAAATTAATATATCATCTGTGTATATATAAAATCTAGTTTTAAATAAGTAATTAATATTCTTTAATCATATTTACGTTAATTTATACAATTTTATGTGAGTTCTATATAAAATAGCAAAAATGTTCAATGGACGCTTGTAGTACAGTATCATCTCTAAATAGCACGGTTTATGAAATTTATTATATTTATTCTTAGCCAAAAACCTTCAAGATACAATCAAAACATCTACCACGTATGTATGAAATATAGCAAGGCATGCGTAGTTTAGTACCAAGTTTGTAAGGCTTAAAAATATTGATGCTACGAGCAACATTTTGGTATAGGTGTTCATGAAATCACCTAATTAGTCAATTTTCGGTCCGTGCGTCTGACCGTTTGTCTGGCTGCCATTATGATAACTCAAAAACAAAAAGAAATATCAAGCTGAAATTTTTATTGTGTGTTCGGAAAAAGTGAGGTCGAGTTCGTAAATGAGCAACATAGGTCATGCGGGTTTGGGATTCGTGTTTCCTTGTAAACCGCTAGATAATAAACTACTTTTGAAACAATTTTTCGTAAACATCACTGTTTTATCCGCGAGGGCGCAAATTATATAGTATGTATTATATGGGAATATCAGTTACGTGTGTGTGGCAAATATGAATGTGTGGCTATCTTAGAGTGGCTATCTTTCTTCACTTACATGACATAAAATTACCAAACGATTGCGTAATCAATACTATACATGGCATTTCCACAATTAACTGAATCAATTGATTGTTTACACTTGTTTTGGCTAAATAGCTTACCTTACGACTAATGGTCTTTTCGAAAGTAGGTATAACGCATAAAAAATATGCATCACCTAAGTTTCTTATCTCTTTTTGTTCCCTATCGTCATCAATAAATAGTATAAAACTGTCCCTGTTATGTCCATATTGCATGCTTGGATCTTTAAAACTACGCAACGAATGTTGATGCGCTTTTTTCTAATAGATAGAGTAATTCAAGAAGAAGTTTTTTATGTATAATACATGCATAATATAGTAGAGTAAGGATCGATTAGGCTTGAATATTGACAAGATATACAACCAGGTTCAAGGATTGTCTTTTTCTATTTTTAACTTTCGGTAAGTGGGAAGGTGAAGCGAGGAAGTGGGGATGAATAATCAACTTTTGTTAAACTGTAACCCCTACGCAAGGGGGTATGAGGAGAGGAGTGATAGTGGGAATATAGCTCAGAAAAGCGGGTAGCTCACAGACTTTGTATAAATAAGTTGATATTAGTAACTACACTCCTCTGTTCGCACATGAACCATGTTGGTTTTCGGTTACCCATGAAAAACCGGTCAACAACAACGTTTGCAAGGTATCGAAGTTTTGTTTTTTTTATTAAAATCAGCCCGGGACATGTTTTTTAGACAACCCATTGCAAATATTATTACTAAAATTTTATACTTAGTAAAAATAATTTTCATTCAGTAAGTCTACAGATAAAGGTCGAATCCATAATTTATATCCTGTACTATTAATGTTTAAGCAAATATTCCAGCTTTAAACGAGAGTCAACTGTGTCGATAGATAACCGTGGTTAGAAATACAATAGATATATAGGTATACCATAAATATATAAAAGAAACAGTAAATAAAAATGTTGTCTTATAAAAATTATTTACTGATTTATAAACAATTAAACTATAATACATTATATTAAATAATTATTGTGGTAAATACACAACACATAACAATTATACACAAATAAAAATGTTTAATTAATTACCTGATGAATCTCAATCATTATTTTATAATACTTACTTAGTACCTACCATAATATATAATAATCTGGAATCTTTCATAATCTCAATTGATCTCTTACATCTTACATTACATCACATGCTTGCTTCTTCTATTGGTTTATGTTTATTTACTTTGCTACATACAACTCTTATTACTAGGTAATGCAACTTACATTACTTTACCTTTAGATTTTAATCAACTAATCAATAAAATTAATTATTTTTATTTGAAATTGTTTAATCTATTTTAATTAATTTTTATTACATTTTATCTATTAATTACTTAATTTATTACAATTGACTCACGCATAGAACAATTATTTTATTAATATTAATATATTATTTGCACACCTTTAATTTTTTTATTAGTAGCTCTTAACGCCCTTTAAACGGTAATTTTCTTCTCCCTTTATTCGTATCGTGAGCATTTTTTTTAAAAATAATTTAGCTTTAACATCAGCTATCTAATAATAATCTGTTTAATTGCAAATAGTTAATTTTATTAAATTTGTACTGAAAAGAACTAAAATAACGACAATCGCATCCCGAAGTTGGCCGTTTCATCTTGAAATTAAGTAAAAAAACTTTCATACAATTTCCCAATGATTGGAACAAGTAAAGCTAAATATTTGTATTTACAATATAATTTGATTGAATTTAAAATATGAATTCATTGATACAAATCATTGAAGTTTAATAAACAAAATCATAACTTCTATGAAAGAGATTGATTTTAGTTTCAAGTCATGTTATTTAAATTAAAGTTAAAACCTTAGTAAATTATTGAAAATCCGTTGTGCCCGACTAATTAAGGATAGATGAACACAGTAGTGGAGACACAAATTTAAGAAGAGAGAGATCTATTTTTTTCGATATCTGGAGTAATTTACAAAATATATAGACAGTTGAAAATTTTGTTTAATTATTGAGCTTTCGATATTTCAAAAACCAAGGCGGATATCGAAAAATTGTATTCTTATTTTTCGTCCACATTCACGAAATCGTAACAAAATTCATCATCAAAATTGAAAATAAAATACAAATAATTCCACCCACTAGTGCCAAACTTGTGTTAGTGTTCGTACTTACCTTAAGAAGACGATAAAAATGTAGAACTAATGTAATTTTGTTTATTCTACAGTTTTTGAAAAGAGCAAGAATCCATCGATTTTCGTTTTTTTTTTTTTCAATTTTTTTGAAGTTTGACATAAGGAAACTTAGTATTCGTGACCTTAACAACCTTGATTGATAATATAATAAAATTGTTAATAATTTAATAAAGTTTGTATAAACTTGCTAGCCATAAAAGTATAGTTAGCCTGGGTTTGGGTTTTTTACCAATAAATCCTAATATTTTTAGACAATTTTATGTCAAAAAGTTTATGATGTAAACGTTTATTGTGAATTTTTTTAGGTGTAGTATTTCGGGAAGAGTTGACTTTTAGAGGTCACTTTTCGAACATTTCTTTTGCAAAAATACAATGAAATTCTCAGCTTTTTTGATTCGAAAATGACACTGAGTATACCAAGAAACTTGTTTTGATATATATCCTGTATTTTCGTAAAAGAGTTTTTCCCCCAAGATGTATTGCAAAGAAATGCTAAATAAAGTTTAAGGAATATACGTGTCATCAAGAATTACAATAGACATACTGTGAAATAACAATAATTGTTTTAATAATATACACATCTACTTAAAGAATACATACAAAATAGTTTCAACTGAAATTGTTATTTTAAGAGATGAATAATGGCTATGATTGTATAATAAATCGTTCGACAAATTGCCTTACAAAATTCCTATGTACTAAAAGAAAAACAAACACTGGATGCGTACATACTCAGTACGATAAATACAAAAATAATAATAATACTCTGGTCTAGTATATTAGACCGTGAGCCCAAAATGAAGTGAAATTGCTATGTTTCTTTTTGTCTGCAATTCAGAGGATTAACTGTATATATTTTCTAGTGTGTTATGAATGATTTGATTTCGAATTGCTTATATTTTTCAGTTCTTTTATATATTCGAATGTGTTTAGATACAAAACTTGTAGATGCCTTGAAAAAAATATCTTTTGATAGTTAAAGACATAGCTGATAGATCTTCTTTTAATCTATCTGACATTTATCTTTATCTATTATCAATGACTTTTCTTTAACATAAACATTACCCAAACAAGTGAAATTTACAAAATGTAAAAAAATCCCCACAAATGCGATTTATTCCTTGTAAACCGATTTTTGGAAACTTTTCTATAAAATATTTTCAATCGAGTCGGTTCGACCGTTTAGGGGCTACGATGTCACTGAGAAACACACAGACGCACAGATAAACACGTTAAACTTATAAAACTTAAATCAATATCAAAGTGATGGTCAAAATATTTCAATGGTGGAAATTGAAATATTTCAGTTGACTTTGTTCTTTTGAATTACTTTACCATTTCACTTTTCGAAATGAATTGTTATAACACTTAAATCAATATCAAAATGATGGTCAAAGACATAGGATGAGATGAAAAGGATATTTACTGAGCTATCATTTTTTTAGAAAATTTTTGGAAATGTTTTATTTGAAATTGAAATATTTCAGTTGACTTTGTTCTTTTGAATTACTTAATTATTTTACCATTTCACTTTTCGAAATGAATTGAACAAATTTATTTGACCATTCATTTCCATAGTAATTATTTATATGTCATGCCTTTTCCAAACTGAATCGATTTCGAAGATCCTCGCAAATTTTTTAGTTTTTTCTATAGCTAAGAACTCTCCGTTAAATTACCTTTCAAATGAAACCAAAAAAACTAAAAATCGGGTCATTCGTTCAGAAGCTAGGATGCAAAAGACAGACAAAAACACAGAAACACACACATAGCGGTCAAACTTTTAACACCCCTTTTTTTTAGTTCAGGAGTTAAACAAAAATCATCAAAATATGAAAATGAACGTAGAAAACTTCTATTTTAAAAATTTTGACTCTATAGCCACGGTTAAAGCCTCATTTCACTTTATGAGTGTACTTACCTTCATCATTCTTCTAAATGGCAGACAAAAAGAATTATAAAAATTTGGCTTGATTGTAGGATCAAGGTTTATATGTATTAGTGAAGAAGTATTATACTATTTGGTATTTTGGCGACCTTTTTAACCACATTACATACTAAGTATTTAGTCTAATACAAATTACAGACATGAAACATAACAAACATTTGCAATAGAATAAATATTACAAGTTGTATATTTTATTTATATTGCTTTAAGTTAAGGTGTCTGTGTGCTGATATACAATAAGTTTATTGGTCAATTCGAATAATATGATGACATGTTATAGTTTGGCGCTATACTTTTCGACATTGACAACTACAGCTAGACAACATTGACATTGCAACTAGACTTTTCGACTCTAACTTATATATATTATAACCTTTTTTAAAATGCCCGGGCTTACAAAACTATTGCTCAAGCTATACCTACACAAAGAGTTGCATTAAATTTTTTTTTTGCCACAAATTCATAAAAAAATGAATGAATAATTAATCTAAAGCATATTTAAGTTAATTTTTTTTAAATTAATAATTCCAATTCATTTTTTAATTATTAATAAGAAATAGTTATATTTTTGAATAAATAATACGGTAGTGACGTAATAACCTCCGTTGAGGCTGTGGATTAATCAGTTTCTATGAAAATTTGCGTTATAATACAGTGGAAACCAGCCGAGAGACAAACCATTTATCATTATTCATGTTATTTTATCATTTCTCCGTGCGTTGGCGTTATTAAAACGAAGAGTTGACGTGACTGCCGTTTGAATTTATAGTTTAGAAAAACTTTTTCAATTGTAAATTCAGATGAAAAATTAATTAAAAAATTTGTTTGTCAACAGAGATAAATCCGTCTCATAACTACATGTAGATCAGCCATGAACATATAATGACTAATAAACCGTTACAACAACCAAATAATAAATAAAACATTATATCGATTTGAAATAAATGATTTACCTTCACCTTGGGGCGTGTTCATCTCTAACATGTTTAAATTGAACTACTGTTAAATTCTTTTGATGATGAGGAATTGCGTTCACTTCTCAGACCTCACTACTCTTCTATTAATTTTATATGTTTTTAATTAGATCTTTAAGAATTTATTTTTATTTTTTGTTAGTAGGTAAAACATATCTATTATTATTTAAGATGTATTTGTAATTGTACCGTATACAATTTTGTTTCTTGAAACGTTTCCAATAAATTAAAGTATAAATTTTTTAAGTAATGACACTTTGTAAAATTTTTAGGGTGAAATGAATTTTGATATTCACTACGCCTTTTCGTATAATAATTTGATAATTGTTATAAGATAATTTCATATTAAAATAAATGGCAGTACCTACATAGTCGGTACTGAAGTCGTGTGAGTGCGACCCCAGAGGGTCCACACGAATAACTTTCCAGAGGGGAAAAAACATTGAAAAAAGGTCTTGTTAGCTTCTATGATTATTCTTCGAACATGTACTGCAGCTTATGCTGAAACGATCACTATCTCCATAGATAAATTATGTGTTTTATCCACTTTTCAGATTCTTTTTTTTTTCATTTTTTTTCAGTTTCTTTATTACCATTAAAACGGCTCAAGTAATTCTGCTGAAAACTCTTTCAGTTCTTAAATATGCGATTACGCTTCGAATAATCCGAGTGACGTGATAATGTCATAACTGGCTCGCGAGATAATCGAGCCGAACGAACATATGCACATACGCACACACACACACTGACCTCACATTAAAAAGGTTTGATTCGGATATTGCGGCCTTGAAACCGCGGAAATATGTAAAACTGGAGATTTTCAAAATCGGCCCCATTACATTAACTTCCGCTGGGAAGTTAATAATTTTATAATAAAATAATTTGATAATTATTTCAGATATCATTCTGTATCTTAATGGTTATGAACAGTTTAAGTACAGTTAAAATAGGTTATAACCACAAAGGGACCAACAAATTTAGTCGTTGTTAACGATATGTACAATTTTTATAAGTGTCGTTTTTTAAAATATGGTCTCGTAAATTGAATTTTATTGAAACATTTTTCAAAAAACATTTTTCTTTGAAAAGATATTTAATTCCATCCATATTTTTTGGTTTCCCTGTTGAAGGAAATCATATGGCAGGATCAATGATAAATCAGATTTAATGTGGGATCAATTTAAAAAGAACTAATTATGTATATAACATAATTTTTTTTATACTTCCTGGAAAACAACATATCAAGCTATGAAAGAAACACAATTCTAATTCATTCTACAGTGACAGGATGTATATGATTTATTGTACGCTTATACCATTTAGTGATTAAATAGAAAATCTGATACTATAAAATGAAATAAACGATGATAAAAATCTGACTTCTAATGATTGATTTATGTCACAACTTCCAGAAAAATTATATTATTTTGCATTAGATTGGTATTAAAATTCAAGGCCATTATCTTTAATATGAATAAAAGTATATATACCAACATATTAAAATGTTGAATCCTTATATATTATAAATGTGAAAGTAAGGATGTTTGTTTTTTTATTTGTTTCTTTGTTTGTTACGCTTTCACGCAAAAACTAGTGAATGGTTTTTAATGAAACTTTAAGCAGAAATATAGCTCACACATCAGAATAACACATGAGCTATAAAGTATAAATTGCCCTTTCGGGAGAGAGCATCTTTGCTGCTGCGGATACTTCTAAAAATTTTAATCTACTATTCAAATAGCCCTCACGTATTTCTCCCCTCTATCATGAAGCGGATACAACAGAACAGAAAATATTCATTCAAATAAGCCGAATTCTTATCGGAAATTTTTAATCTACTCTATTATTCAAATAGCCCGCACGTATTTCTCCCCAGTATCATGAAGCGGATACATAAATGCCAACAGAAAATATTCATTCAAATAAGCCGAATTCTTATCGGAACTTTTGAATCAAAGTCTGAAGGTTTTGATGGATATTAAGTATTATAGATTCGAAAACTTACCTACTATTATTAATCAATTTGTATAACAAACGATTGTAAAATAAAAAACTACTGATTCGAGGATCAAAAATAATAAATACAAATACTTTACATCAATCTAAAGAATTTTATAACGAGCTATTGATAAATATAGTTAATCACATTTAGCCAATATATTCGACAAACAATGGTAAACCAAATTAAGGACTAAATATCAGGACAAACTTAAAAGAATTAATATACAAAGTGTACTTTTTTGTACACACAGTATTGAAATCATTATTTTTATATATACCTTATTTGATAGTATTGTTTTATATATCGATTTTTTATTAGTATCAAAAAATTTCTATTTTAAAATTTTAACTATTTTTCCGCAAGGTATGTATATCAATTTATATACATTTTGTACATAAAATCAAGCTATTAAATTTTTTTTTTTTTAAATGAGCACAATTAAATTGTACAACTGAAAAATATAATATTTTTTTATTAATTTAAGTAAAACATTAATTTTTTGCAAATTAAAATAAAAAATGAAATATATGTAAAACATTTTGTATATTTTTAATGCTATTTTTACGATTAAATTAATTAGATTTTATAAATTTATTCTAAATATTCAACAATTTTCATTGTAAGACCTACTTTTTGTTTATTTTGTTATTCAAATGTTGAAATATTCTACTCTTGGTTTTAAAAATAACGTGAAGCGCACTTTTAAGTATTTAACTTTTTTGTGAGAGATACTTCGATAAATTAAACGATATTTCCGTTACAAATTCCCGTTTTAGATGGTCATAATTTAAATCAAATAAAAATTTGAATGATTACTCAAGCTTCAATACTTGTGAATGAATGAATATTCTAGCTTCTGGACTTAAAATATTTATATAACATTTTTTTTATTTTTCAATAATAGAAACTTTGGTATATTTTGTTCAAGCAAAATTAAGACAATTGCGCACTCGAAACAATTTGAAAAGAGACAGCTCAGTAGTCTTTATTGACTTTATTATGTATCTAGATTCGGGGATTTCTTAAAATTTTTACTAAATAAAATTACCTTTATTTGCTTTTTGTAAAATTTTGTATTTTGAAATTGTATTTTACGCATAAAAATAGCCAATAAAATTTATTGTATAACCATGGTCATCCATCGGCTTAAAGCGTGGCTTGGTGCTTATTGGTTCAGGTTTATAGTTTTGAAAGAAATACTTGAAATACTAAGAAGAATGCCACAAAGATAAACAAACTTTTACTGTATTTTCTAAATTGAGTGTGTTCACAGAAATATAGTAAATTTTGTACTTGTCTTGATTTAAAACGATAAGATTTGCAGATATTCTTATTATGACACAACGATTTTTCTTTCTTTTTTTTTTTTTTTTTTGTATATAAAGCAGAGTTAAAGTTGTAAGATTATTTATAGAAAATATTGATTTTTAATCATCATTGATTGGTATTTTATCAGTCTAGTGGCAATATACTATTGAATGATAAGATTATAGTTAATGCATATTAAGTACTTAATTTTTGCAAGGAGTCAGTCTAACTAATGTAAACATACCGATAAGTAATTTTTTCCTATGATTATTATTTGTTATGAATTGTTCTGGTGATTATGCAAACAACATTTTTTAATGCACATTAACATTGAAACGTTATTTTTAAAAAGAAAGTATTGGAATAGTTTTTCACTTACTTGGCCTTTAAAGGTCAATTTTCGGAACTAAAGTGATGCCCCTGTAAAGAAAATTATAGAATATTATAATATCTCGTCTTACTACAAAGCATTTAAACATAAACAATCTTCGGACTGAAAGAGTTGCGGTACATTTATTTTAAAAAACTGTTTATAATGCTCGAAAGTTTATTTACATCAGTGCGTAATTAATGAACCAATTTGGTCACAACAATCTTCGCGCAAGGTAACCGATAAATTTTTTATGTTCTTACAATATTTAAGTCTCATATAATGGGTAGTGAAGAAAACGACGATCGAATTAAAAGTATGCATAAAATTCTCACGATCGTTTTTTCCGTCCTTGAAGACTGGATTAAATAAACATTAAAAAATTACGCTAATGCACCTCATTCTATTTTAATAGAAAAATTGCATTTTTTTTTTTTTTTTGCAAATAATTCATATACAAATGAATGAATAATTTATCTTAAGTATGTTGAGCCAATAAGAATTACGGTAAATTCACAGTTTTCGACTTATTTCTATGAAAAATTATGTTATAATATAGTAAGCAAGTTGAGAGACAAACCATTTATCATTCTATAATCCATTTTATTATTTCTCCGTATGGCGATGATACGAAAGCGATGTGTTGACGTCACATCGCTATCGGTAAAAAAAAATTTTTTGTTTCTTACTAATTTTTTAAAAACATGAAATTTCTCTATTTTGGTAATTAATTCCCAATAATTAGTTGACTGTAAGTACTCGGGTAATATAATCACTTCTCATATTTGTACATGAAATCCTATGTTTTATTTAGAATAGTTGATAATATATTTAGATATTGAAGCGCCAAATACATTGTCAGGTCATTTGAATTTGAATAAATAACTGCAGATACCTATATCGTCCGGAAACATGAATATAAATTTTCTAATTAAATATTAATATTTTTGTCAATTCATATTTTTAGTTTGAATATAAATTCTAAACTTACACAAAACATTATATTATCGCCCATTTTCATAAATTTTGGTTTTATTTCTGATATATTTATGACTTTGTGTATACTGTTGGGTAGGATGTAGTACCTAGAGTACGAAACACTTTGAATCATTCTGGAGTTTTTCGGTAGATATTGCTATTTACTGTGGATACTGTTTCTACCATGCATAAATGTAATATGCAAGGTGTACTAAGTTTAGTCCCAAGTTTTTATACCATGCTTATAGGTAACACGCAAGGTATACTAAGTTTGGTCCCAAGTTTGAAACGCTTATAAATATTGATGCTACGCAAAAAATTTTGTAATAGGTGTTCATTAAATCACCCTATTAGTCCATTTTCGGTTGTCTGTCCGTCCATCCATCTGTGATCACGATAACTCAAAAACGAAAAAAGATATCGAGCTGAAATTCTTACAGCATACTCAGGACGTAAAAAGTGAGGTTGAGTTCATAAATGAGCAACATAGGTCAATTGGGTCTTGTAAACTATTAGAGATAGGGCAAAAGTTTAAATGTAAAAAATGTTCCTTACCAAAAAATAAACAACTTTTGCTTGAAATATTTTTGCATAAACATCACTGTTTACCCGTGAGGGCGCAAATTAGGCGTAAATTGTATAGTATGAATTATATGGGAATATCAGTTATGTATGCGTGACATGTATGTATTATATATAATGTGACAGTGTACTCAACACTGTCTATACATGGTATTTCAACAATTAACTCTGTCAATTGTTTGTTTTCACTTGTTTTGTATTGAAATGAGGGTATTTTGTCAGAATGTTAGTAGGCTGAAAGCCGGCTGTCAATGTGGTTTAGTTTTTAAATGAACTAAAAAGAACTTTTTGCCAGAAAGTCAAAAATCTTGATTCTTTCGACTGTCTATACTTTTGTTGTACTTCTATACATTTCATGGAATACAAAGCATGTAATATGGTTCACTCATTTTATCAGAAGTTTTAAATGTAAAAATAATATATAGTGTTGAGAAATAAACAGAGACAATTTCCATTATGATATTTTAGCGCATGGCTTTAAAAAATACATAAATGTTAATTTTGATTCTAGGCACTACACTTCTCCTGTAGAGCTAAATATTACAAAAAACATAAAAAATTATCTAATAAAAAATTTTTCGACAAATCTTGTCAACCAATTATTCTAAACAAAAATTAAAATAATTTACCTGTTTAATTAACACCGTACGGTATAATTATTCTAAGATTCCTCTATATACACTTCCAGAAATTTAGAGATGAAATTTTCGTTTAAATATTTTATCAATAAATTAAAAAATTATATAACAGAAAATTAATTGACACTATTGACATTCGACTCGGCGCTTTCTTATTTGATTAGGATTTTCTCTCGATAACAAAAAAAAAAACTAGGTTATAAGATTTTTCCTTAAATCCCGAAAGTAAAAAGCATTAACCTTGTTTGATGAAAATTTATTAAGCTATATAAATAAATTAAACCCCAAAATAGTTTTAATAAAATAAATTTCAAAAACTAAAACCTCACCGACTACAAAATCATCCTCTGAAAAGTGTGAAAACAAGATAATATTTTCATCTGAAAGTAAAATCGTTCGTCCTGTGGAAATATCTAATCTTAGAGGTCCTTCTACTGTATTGACGATTTTTTTATCATAACATAACAATTTCAGATGAAAATATTTTCTTGTTTTCATACTTTTCAGAGGGTGATTTTGTAGTCGGTGTGGTTTTAGTTTTTCCACTTTTTTTATTTAAACTATTTTGGAGTTATAATTTTGTGACGGTGATTTTGTAGTCGGTGGGGTTTTAGTGTTTGAACTTTATTTTATAAGCATTAGAATTGAGTCCCACATAGTTGTATCTGAATCGACGTGATGTTAGTCTCTACATAGAGGTAGGTAAATGGTAGAAAATGTAAATTTCAGTGTATATATTTTGCTTTTACACAAACTGTTGTTGATAGTTAGTATTTTTTTTTCTATATTAAAATGTTCAAAATAGTAAATTTATTTGTTAACACTTTGATAATTTTGCTAACGAAATATATTATGTATTGTTTTAGAATATACAAAGTGGTACGTAAAAATGTGAACTCTATAATTAGAAAGTATACAGTTGTCAAAAATTTTGCTTTTTTATCACCGTTATTTGATTGTAGAGATTTTAAAAAATGGTCTAAAAATTTGTTGGATATATTTAAAATCGATTATAATTTACCACAAATTTAGTTTCATGTATTGGTGAGAAAGGAGGAATGTTGTTACAAACACTTGTTACCAGAATAACATACATTGCCTCCGTTATTAGATAAAAATGCATTCTGAAACAAATAATTATTAATGACATTAATTTAAATAATAAAATATCAAACATAGAATCAAGAAATGATTTTTACCACATAATCGACCATTTTCACTATGGGTAATATTGGTAAAACATTTGGACATTTCAAATGTAAACGGTTTGTAAACGGTTTGACCTCAAAATGATGTCGTACGTATATTTTGTAACAAGATTGGGCCTGATATTAATCGCAGGTGAGTGTACGACATATTTTAAGATATTATAGATAAATAATAAATATATAGGTACTATATTTGAGGCGAAGTGCCTGTAATAGGGTTTGGTACATTATAGTTTACAGAACAACATTTTTCAATCAAAAGTTTAACATTTTGCAACCATAAATTACTCGTTTAGAATGAAACTGCGAAATTTAAATGCCGCAACTGTGTATAATAGGTACATATTATTAATTTTTCCTTATCTAGCTCGGTTAGTAGGATTACTAAACCTTATTCCGAAGACGGGGCAAAAAAGTGAGATTTCTTTTTCTTGCGAGTTACAAACTTGATAATTTTAAATTCGAGCATACAACATGACGTGTTGAATGTTTTAGATAATTGATCGATAAAATTTAAAAAAAATCCGGTAATTTCGATAGCTTGGTAAATTCCAAAATCTTTCACTTTTTGTATTATCCATATGTTACTAAGATGCGAGCTGTTCTTAGGAGCAATTGGTATATTGCTGACTAAATTTACTCATTGTCCGTGCTACCTTATTGTTGTTTATATTAAGGCAGAGTTGCTTTCGGTAAACATTATTCTCTCTGAGGATTGTCCAAATCATGTCAGATATTTTTTTACTATTTTTTTGAAAAGTTCAAAAAATATTTTTTTGAACTTTTCTTAGATCCTTACTGTTTGCTTGTGAATATGTTGATATCAAAACTTAAATAATAAATAAATAAATAAAACAAAAAACAAAATAGTTAAATAATATATTACTTACTGTACGTAATAATGAATAAGTTAGTTAAATGACAATACTGTAGAATAATAAATTACTCAAAATGTATCAAGATAAGGCTTTAAAAATTAAAAATAAAAGCAGTTATAATTTAACAATAACAATAGAAATTAAAATGTTAACAATTAAAATGTTAATTTTTTTTAACTTATATGTAGTATCTATCTATATCTATATATGTGTATTTAACTTCACTAACTTACTTATTACATTAACAAAACAATCTACTTAGTAATAATTTAATTTTTTTACTACTTTTATTTATTTATTTTTATTTTTTTTATAAATTTCAAATTATACTTTATTTAATATTAATTGTCTTTTTTGTAAACAATATATAAAATTGTTATTTCATTTATTTTATAATAGATTTTCATCAAGTACCGAACAAATTAATACAAACTTTAGATAGATTAACAGTTTCGATTTAATGTTATTTTAATTTCGATTTAATTTCAGTTTAACTTTCCTTAAAATTAAAAAAAAATGGAAAAATTTTCAATATTTTCTTTTTAATCAGTTTAAATATACCGCCTGTCTACTTAAGTTGGCTCTATATGGAAAACTTTTTATACCAGTATTTAACAAAATGTGACCCTCATTAATGATGAGCATGAAACATTGTTATTCGGAAAAATACTTTAATATTTAATCCCTCTAATGAGTTCAAGCAAATTCCAATTCCTTCAATTTTTTCTTTTTATTATTTAAAATACAATTTTTGGAAGTGGCGGACTAATTATCGCATTGTTGGTAACTTTAACAATTGTCGGCGGCAATATGGTATAAAAAGAAAGCTTAGTACGTTGTAGAACTTTTCTGAATAATAATTGTTCATAATAAACACGGATAAAAACTACATCCCGGTGAACGATAATTTTTTTATTATTGCTTTAGCAGAGTCCATTGCAAAACTTTGGCAACACCAGTGACATGTTTTAGCTTGATCTAGCCAATTGGACGATGCTATTAATGATCTAGTATTTCAGAAAGCCTATGTTATTAGGAACAGCTTAGAATTTGATTTCTTTGTTGATTATAGTTAACATATTATACTCAATCGAAAAATAATATTGAAAGTTACTTATAGCTTGTTTAATTGAAAGACTGTAATGTTATTAACGTAATTATTATTTTAAAAGAAAAGGCACTTTTAGTTTAAGTTGTTAGAAAAATGTTTGTTTTTTTTAACCAGTTTTGTAGTTATCTAAATATGTACTAGTAATTTTGACTACTCTTGACTTTTTATATAGACCAGCCAAATATATTTTGCTTAAATAATTGTTTGTTGTTGATTTGTTAATTTAAAAGGGCAAGTTAGGGTAACTACACACTACACTTCGGACTTTTGTTTTCTCTGCCATTATTGCCGATATTTTTCGATCAACATATTTATGTAGATAAATTATAGACTCTTTTTATTTGATAGAACACAAGCGTGATAAATTAAATAAACAATAGTTGTTTTAGGTGTAAGATATGTTTAGTAGCCAACAAATTATTGTTAATAAAATTACGGAAATTAAAATTACAAAACTACTTACCTATTCATTATTATGATTTCATTGAAGATGAATGGGTGAATATTCATTAAAATTTACTAAATTTGAAGAACAATATAAGTTAAAAACAATATATTTTAAGATTTTGAATAATTTTTTGAATGGGTAAGTTTGAGAGTCAAACTGCAGTCGGGTCAAATCATAATCGGGAAATTATTTATGACAGTTGGAAAATTTGTTTTTGTTGTTATTCTGATAAGATGAAAATTAATATCAAATGCAAAAATTATGCTCGCTTCATATCCCCATCCTCCAGACAGGAGATACTCGGTAGGGATAAAAATTTTTAGTAAAAAAGCTTTTCAATTTGTTTATAAACAAACTAGGTGGCAAAATGTACTCTGGCCTTAGCTTACAATCCTTTGAAATAAAGTTTATCTAAATGAACATAGGTAAAAACTGTAATGGCCTAAGAGCCGGTATAAGGCCAATCTTTACCCATCTGATAACTAGACGTGACATATTGTTTTATGAAATTTGATGGAATTTTAAACACTCCTATCATAGTTTTTCTATCGAAAATTGTTCATGCCTATTTTTGATTAAATTAATTTTAATCAATTTTTTCCATGAAAGGTTTTTTCACGCAAGTCTATACCATTATTTTTGCAATAAAATTATCTTTCTTCTGATACCAATTTAGATTTCTTAACAGATCGGTGGAGCTACCTATATATACCTGTTCATAGGGTATGAACAGTCACTGTATTTACAAGACAAGCATAAAGTTTTTCATTAAACAAGTGAAATTTACAAAATTTAAAAACCTTTGACTAATTTTAAGTTTACGGAATCCTAAACCTGTACTTGAAATAGCTAAGAACACTCTCCATTAAATTACCTGTCAAACGGAACCAAAAAAAATCAAAATCGGTTCATCCGTTTAGGCGCTACGATGCTACAGACTGACACACTCAAGTAGCGGTCAAACTTATAAAACCTCCTTTTTTTAGGTCGGGGGTTAAAAACAGATCTCATTCTGTTATGAGTAGATAACACCAACAGTGAATTGTATGTTACACTTCCTCTTACTTGTTTATTCAAATGCTGATCCTCGTATTTAAGAACAAGAATAAAATGTCCTGGCAAAGATCTAGTCCAAAAAAATCGGATGTGTTTTAACTATTTCGTATTTTTACCTGACATTGAAAATTCCATATCATTGTCCATTCATCAATACATATTAACTAATTTTTATTCCAACATATCTATAATCTGGGGAATGAATGATTTTTATCAAAGTTTAAAGCTTGTTGCACACACATCACAATCAAATATATTAAAATTAATTTTTATTATTGTTAAATTCCTTGTAAATTATGGGTTATTTATAACACAAACATTATTATTTTTTTTTTTGTATTATTCTTCTTGTTTCATTTATAACCAGATACATATCTTCGTTTTTCTGTTGTTGAGGAAAGAAAAATAATGGCATTTTAAAAAGATGGTAATTTGATACAATCGAAATTATTTTTAAATATATCATTATTTTTTTGTAAGAATACCTTCCTTCATATATGAATATGATTGTTTATTTGCAAGGTGTTATTATGATTATTATTTTGTTATGTTTCTTTTAAAATTGATTCTTATCAAATATGATAAATCTGTTTGTTCTCAAATTATCATTTCAAATACAATATTTTACTTAATATGAGGCTTAGAATGTCAACTGTGATGAGATGATATACATTTTACAAGAATTATATTCCAAATGCTATGCTTACTTTATTTAGCACTAGATCGATACCCGCCCGCTTCACTGGGCTTAAAAGTAAAAACTACCGCTTTATAGCCTCCACCCTGTTTTAATATACACAGTTTTTAATTTTGTTAAATGTAAAATAGTCATAATTCATTGAGTTTGTCAGAAAAGTTGGCTATGATTTGTTTGACATTTACAATTTTAAATTGTTACAGAATTCTTTAATTTATGGTTAAAAATGATGAGCATAGGCCTGCTCCATCTATAATCATCATTTTGAACCATAAATTAAAGATTTCTGTAAAAATTTAAAAAATGGTAAATGTCAAATTAAATTAATAAATTTTTTTTTTAATTTTTTTGTTTAAATTAATCTTTATAAATTATAGTTCATGTGTTATTCTGATATATCAGCTATATGACTGCACAGTTTCATTAAAAACCATTCGCTAGTTTTAGCGTGAAAGCGTAACAAACAAACAAACAAACATGCTTACTTTCACATTTATAATATATACGGATAGGGATAGGGATAGGGATCGGGATAAGACTTCCTATACTGCGTTCAATGTTTCTAGAGGTAAAAGCTAGACGTGATTTTAACTGAGGTTATATTTATACTTACATTGTAACTGTAAAACTATCGTAAAGCTTCACATATGACTCCCAGAGCTTTAATTTTTGTAAAGATGCTTTGATTTCTTCAACCGGTGATATGTATTAGTATCGGTATAAGGTATATCAACTTATACTAACTTTAGTTCCCAGTTTGTAAGTGCTCACTGACTCATCTGAATGACTTCTTTAGGCCATAAATTAAAAAAATATATCAATGAATGCAAATATTTACAATAGTAAATCCGGACTATTTTACAATCATTTACTTCATTCGTGGTAATGGTCTGGTCTCTGTTACTCATTCAATAGACCGTTTTCTAAAATAATGCCATCTACATCCATCAGCCTACAGAAAGATGTACGACCTTAATTGCAGAATAGGATAAAAGATAATGGCCTATCGAGTGCGATCTATTGATATTTTTGAACCGTTTTTGTTTCTTGTATTTAAAGTATTACGACATTAAAAAAAATAAAATTATGTAATCGTGTAAGCAAATCGTGTAAAACCATTGTTTAAACAAAGAAAATTGAATTTATTATATAAATCTTATAATAATATTTGTTTTAAAAAAAATATCATTTTCAATGATTATATAAAGTCACATGTAATAAATATTTTGATTGAATTGTAAAATATACCGTATGATTAATGTATAATATGTCTATACAAAAATAATAATAATCTCATTTTTTATAATTAATATATAATTTGATAAATAAAAAAAAAAATGAGGCCACCCGCATACCTAATAATTTACTCAATAATATGAGAAAATAATATTTACGTATTATAACATATACTATTTCCATATGTTGCTATATTGCTCGTTGTAAAATTATCCGTAAAAGAGTGAGATATTCACAAAATGTGTAAGCTTAATATTATACAGCTAGTTTGATATTCATTTCGATTTATTATTTATATAAATGACCCTAAAACTAAACTTTAAGATTCGCTTATCAAGTTATCCCTACATTTTATAAATGTGAGAGTAAGGTTGATTTTTTGTATTTCTGTTATGCATTTATGCAAAAACTACTGAATGGATTTGCCCATACATTAGACTAACACATGAATTATAAGTTATAAAGATATATTGAAAAAATATTTAAGAAACAAGTGCAAACAAACAATTGACTGACTCAATTGTTGAAATACCATGTATAGACAGTGTTGATTACACGGTCACATTACACATACATGCATGTCACGCATAGATACATAACTGATATTCCCATATAATACTTACCATACAATTTGCGCCTAATTTGCGTCCTCACGGGTAAACAGTGGTGTTTACGAAAAAATGTTTCAAACAAAAGTTGATTATTTTTTTATAAGGAACATTTTTTATGTTTAATATTTTGTTCTATCTCTAACGGTTCACAAGATGGGTCTACGAAGACCCAATTGACCTATGTTGCTCATTTACGAACTCGACCTCACTTTTTACGCCCTGAGCCAAAATTTTACACCTATACCAAAATTTTGTTTGTAGCATCAATATCTTTAAGCGTTACAAACTTGGGACTAAACTTAGTATACCTTGCTTGATATATATTACATACATGGTATAATAAATAAATTAAATTTAGTCATGATATTTCACTACGCCTTCTATGAGCAACATTATGAACCATAAATTAAAATTTTCTGTAAAAATGGTGAACGAGATATAATTACTGTCCAAGTCTATGTAACATTCAATAAAAATTTCTCAAAATAGCAGGAATTTTAATTTTTTTTCTACAATCAAAGATTTAGTGTAACTCCATTATTGGATCGGTAACACAAAAATTTTGATATGTCAATTCTTTTGTTACTTCCATATTCTAAGGGGTCAACAAATTGTATTTATCTCTTTAATTTTTAATTCCAAAATTTACATTTGTGTGGTATCCGCTCAATAAGCGAAATCTTATTTAGATTCATTTCCAATGACCAAAAAAAAACAACATCCCCAAGATACTGAAAACTAAATGTGACGTCGAGGAAATAAAAAACAAATTACATTTACGAACTACATAACACAAAGTACACAACCATAATTAGAAAGTAATAAAAATCACATTGATGTAATAAAACATTAAAATGTATAAAAATAACAACAGAACAAAAAAAATAAAAAAATAAAAATAAAAAGAATTTATAAATATAAAATATGCAAAAAACCATATTTAATGTCATGATTTATAATTTATGACAGTATTAATATGTGAAATAAAAATAAAAAAGTAGAAATTAACAACAATAATAAATAAATGAATGATTGAACAATCGATTCATATGTGTTGTTTTCAAACTACAAAAAATGCATAAATAAAATAATAATAAAAAATTTCATATAAATCATAGGATGTCATTTACACCTATTTATAGTTAATATATTATATTGTAATCATATTTTATAATTTTCTACATAAGGTGTCCCCTTAAGTTAAAAAACTCTCACAGGTTACGTAATATTACTGGAAGCCTTTGGCACTACACGCACTTTAGCTTTGTTTCTTTACATCACGATGAGCAGAAAATTCTAATTGGTGATGTTACTTCAAATCGAAGAGGTAGTCAAAAAATGATTGATTTAAGTGAGTAAATATTCCTGACAAAACCTGATCTGGGTTAAAATGGACAAATATGTACATCGTGTTTGTGTTCTAGCCACTTTAGTACTAGAAGCAACTGTAGACTAGCATTTGTCTCATTCATTATGATAAGAAAATACGAATAGGTTAGGTTAGGTTATACCTTATGCGCAGTGTTCCACGAAAAGAGAAGCTGGTTCATCTCTAGCTATTATCTCCTGGCCTATTTTGAGCTGACTAAGAGCAGTAAAAGCACTTTGATGTCTATGGGATCTCAATTCTGAATGAATCAGTGGAAATGCAAGACATGTATAGCCATTATAGGACAGTTCCTTGGAGGCAAGTATGCTAAATATTTTTACCTTCAAAGTTATCATGAGTATTGCAGTGGCTACTAGAAAGAATAGGAATAGATGTCACAATTTCAATGAATTTTCATGGAATCTATATCAAGTTTTCATTGATATTTACCGGTTTGTTTTGAAAAATCGGCAACATAATATTTTTTTTAAGATTGAGTAGACGAAGCTTAGAGGTTCGCTACTTGATGCCAGTCTGTCTGTAGAATTGTAAGGTTATCATTACGCACGTTAAAGTGTTCATTTTTTTCGTCAAAATCTGATATTCGTAGTCATAGTCTGCCCAATAATTGGATTTTCAGTCATAGCATAAAATTTCACTTTTCCCTCTTATTCACGAATTTCCGGTGAAGGAAACCGAGCCCGTTGCCCTACCCAATGCTCTTTGTGTTTAGAGAATATTCATACGGAGAACTTGTTATCGAATCTGAATGTTCCGTTGTCAACAGATGTACGTACTATATTTATTTAATCTCAGCATAACAATAATGCGTTTCTGGATATAATCATACAATGCGTTAGACTTTATGTACTTCATTTTTGATTCTCGTTTAAGAATCGTAATAAGATTCACAGTATATTATAATCTTATAAAATTTTCAACCATAAACACATAAACGGTAGTTGTATCAGAAACCAAGAAAAAAAAAACCATTATCAATCTACTAAAATGCATTGAACCAAACATAAATATTTATGAGTACAGTAAGAAAGTATATAATTATTCTGACTTAAACCCGTTAATTTTAAAAACATTTCTTTCAAAAATATTTATGACTTAACAGAGATTATTTGATTCAATTCAGAACTCAAAATAATGATTATTATTATGATTACATTTGTTCAGAAAACAAGGGTATGCCCTTTATATAAGTTATAACAACATATTTAAGTTCCATAATTACATACATTTTATTTAAAGGCATTTTTTAAAACTTTCTAGCCTAACAAGCTCCAACTTTAATGGAATAGCGTACCTATAAGGTGACCAATAAGTCAATATATTTATAATTGCCGTTCAAACAAAAAAGACAAACTTTTTATGAAATTAACATTAAGTTAATTTTTTGGTTGTTTATAATTTTCTAGATATTAGTCAAAAAAAATTTAAAAATGATGTGTTCAAATATCATAAATTAGAAACAAAATAATTATTTGAAATAAATTAATAATAATTTTTATTATTTTATTTCTGTGGTGTTAAAAATATATTTTAATTAAAATCCCTTATTTGATCTTAAATCAAATGAATTCAATAAACTGATTTGATTGGCCAGACAAAATTTTTTAAACAAAAAACAACTATTTGAGCGACGATGTTGATTAAATTTTTGTGTCATACTGGAGCTGAAACTTAAAAGAACCCATTTGAGGTCTAAAATACAAGACAAAAAAGAGTGAAAGCAGTCGTGTGCACCCGGTACGAACTATATTCTTTTCGTATCTTGGTATATTATAAATTTAACTTTTTTTTATCTACAAGATATTTTTCTGAAAATTTAAGGTATTAATTTTAGAAGTAAAATACTTGTTTGATTCTTTTAGTTTTTACTGTATGAAACAATTGTCGTATTAGTTTAACACAGACATATTTCTGATTTAGTAGTCAACCCAATATGTCAGAGCATACCGTTTGGATTAATTAGATGACACAACATAAAAATCGCATAGTACTTACTTTTAATTATCTCTGTTTTCTTGAACTTCTGATAACTTTCACAACTCAATTTTTTTAAATAGTAAAACATAAAATTTTGACAAAATATATAAATTGAGAGTTATTAAAAGATTTTGACATTTTCTCAAAATACATGGCAACCTGAATCGATTGAAAAAGTTTTAGTTTCCTAGGTCACCTAGATGTCCGTTTATGGTGTCCGTTGCAGTTTTTTTGGCTTTAACTCCCAATCAGCAAACAAATATCGTGCGATAAGGAACATAGTTCCAAAAAAAGGTTATTTTTGTTTCAAATATTTGATTGCGAGGACAAAATACATTCTGGTGTATTTTTTACCTAAATCTATATCAACGATCTTAGAAATGGCTCCAACGATTTTCGTGAAAATGAGTATGCACGGTTTTTTTGGAGCGAAAAGTCGATATAGCTAGGTTTCATTTTAAAAAAACGTTGTTTGATCCGTCTTTTCATGAAAAGCTGAAACATACACTGCAAAATATGACTCTTCCTGACATCTATTGGTGTATATGTTATAGTTAACGAAATAAAGTACATTACTGGGACATTCAAATTGGTTTTACTCGGTTCTTAATTAGTGATAATATTTGTGTTTTTTTAACTCAAAAAATAGCGAGCAAAGCATCGGTCATCAACTTTCGGTTATTAAGAATCATCAACTCCCGGTCTAAAATATGATTTGTAGAAAATATGAGTTTAATGTCTGATAAATATCTATAACTTTGCATGATAAATAAGTATCTAAGTAAAAATAATACTATTAAAAAATAGTAAAAATAGCATATAGACAACATTATACTTATACTTATTTACATAAATACATTATAATACAATTTTAAAAACAAGCTAATAAACAATGTTGTATTTGCACAAAACATTTATTTATTCAAGTTAATACTAATTGGTAAATAGTAATTAATTAATAATACATTATTATTGTATGTAGGTACTTTATGTGTGTATGTATGTATGTATGTATTGAAATCTTTGTTACATTATCTATACGTATACAACAAACAAACAACTGTAAACTGTATAGGTAATGCCACCATGTTGCACTTACATAAATTATCGACACAAATTACAAATTTAAAAGTCAATCAACAACTTTAAAACTAATCTTATAATAAGATGTCTATCTGAGATGTTGTCTGATGTTTGATTCAAATTATTTTCATTTACAATAATTACTTCGTTGGGATTTATATATTATATACTTTACAATAAAACAAGGTCATTTTTATATCATGTATATGAAATATATCACAGTATATTAAGTTTAGTCCCAAGTTTGTAACGCTTAAAAATATTGATGCTAAGAAATAAATTTTGGTATAGGTGTTCATAGAATCATCTAATTAGTCCATTTTCGGTTGTCTGTCCGTCCGCCCGTTCGTCGGTGAACACGATAATTCAAAAACGAAAAAGATAGCAAGCTGAAATTTTTAAAGCGCACTCGTAAATTGGGTTTTAGGTTCGTAGGACCCATCTTGTAACCGTTAGAGATAGAACAAATGATTAAATGTAAAAAATATTCCTTATCAAAAAATAAACAACTTTTGTTTGAAACATTTTTTTGTAAACATCACTTTCACTCACGAGGGCGCACATTAGATGCAAATTTTTTTAGTAGGTATTAATATGGGATAATCAGTTATGTATGTGTGACATGTATGGGTATATGTGTAATGTAATAGAGTAATCAACACTGTTTATACATGGTATTTCAACAATTAATTCCATCAATTGTGCGTTTTCACTTGTTATATAAAATAATTAACAAAAGCGTAGAGTGTTACCGATTTATCATATTAGATTTGTTAAAATCTAACGAATATAACGAGTCACCAATGCTAATTTTCATTATAAAAATTAGAAAACTAAATCACTGACAATGAGTATCAAAGTCGCGAAGTGGAGGAAATGAAGATTTCCAAACAAAAAACTAAATATGGCTTCAAATTCAATTAATAATTTGGTAAAATTATTGAGTTAGTTCAGATGGAACAAATAAAACAAGACAAATTTTTATTATCGTCTTGTACCCATTTTAGACGAAACTGTATGAAACAGTGATTCCAAGAATCGCTCACGTTTAGGCTAGTAGCGATTTGTGTTTAGGCTAGTGGCAACAAGAGAAGAAAATTGAAGTAGGTAATGTTTTATAGCCACTTTAGTTTTTATTGTATGAAATAATTGTAGTTTTAATTGAAAAAAGACATACTTCTCATTGAGTAGTCAACCCAATGTGAGTACATTACGTTTGGTTTGATTACATATTTATTATGACAAAATAGAAAAATTGCATTGTACTTTAAATTATCTCTGTTTTCTTTAACTTCGGATAACTTTCACAACTAAATTTTTTTAAATGGTAAAATTTTGCCAAAAAATACAAATTGACAGTGATAAAAAGATTTTTACATTTTCTCAAAATTGATGGCAATCTGAATCGATTGAAAAAGTTTTAGTTTCCTGTGTAACCTAAATGTCAATTTTTGGGGGTCTACTGAAGTTTTTTTTTTGGTTTTAACTCCCAACCAGCAAATATCGTGTGATAAGGAACATCGTTCCAAAACTTTTCATTGGTGTGTAAATAATTATTCAACGATGATATATGAGAAAAAAATGATACGCTCCTAAAAGTAGAGAAGTTTTTGGTTCAATTTTCCATGACTAGATGCCATGAGAAAGTTTGTCACCAACTCCGGTGAATTTGATTTTATGACAACTATCTCTACATTCGTAGAAATAGAGACCCTTACTTAGCATGTAACTAATTTTATTTACCGTTATAAAATATAATATTTATATACATAACAGAAGGTAAATATCGAATCATAATAATTATAATGTTTTGAAATGATTTAATATTTTAATATATTGCATGTTTTTCTTAAATTAATTTCCGTTTTTATAAAGTAATGATTATGGAATGAGTATTGAAACGATTTTTATTGTAAAAAAACGAAGATGTTTTACATATACTACCTTAAGTATTTATCGGATTGAAAACCAACAAAGCATGTAAAATATTCAATATACATTTTACAATAAAATAGTTGTACGAGAATTATTTTTACATATAATTCTAATATTATTTAAAAGATTCACAGTCAGAATTCGAATCCTGTTCTGCCAGAATTTTTGGTAGATACTTAAGCACACACACTCGTTTCTACGCGCCTGTAAAATGTTCGGTTAAAATATGATTAAAAATTGAAATCGAGTTACATTTTTTGTTTTGGAGCAGTTTTATGATGTACATCCACTTACAGAGTCTTGGAATGTAAAAACTGAAAAAATTGATAATTTAATTGTGTTATGTATTAAAATATTCTATGCAAATTTTTCTAATAGTTTTTTTCGATTTCTCTAACCATCTCTGACGTTAGGCAAAAATATTAAGAATTGGTCCTGCTTGTCAGTTTGTAGTTACCTGAATTTAAAATTCTGATTTTGGCTAAGTATCTTAAGAAATGTGACCCATCACCTTGTATGACAGTGCCAAATATAATGTATTCCTACAAATAACGAAAGTATGAGGGTGTCTTCATCTTAAATGCGACACACTGTATATGGTTAGGTTAGTTCAAGTTATATTGGCTGTCCATGAAGCACACATTTAGGTTACACACCCCATTGTGATACCATATAAGTGTTTTACCATCTTTCCGCTGGTAATTTCATTTATGAGCTCCTAAATTTCAGAAGCTGAGTGCACCTTCTTCATGCATATACCATGCACTACACCAGTCCATCACAACTATTAATTAAATTTATTTTGTTGCAACGGCGGAAATCGAACCCGTTACCCTAAGCATACCGCGGACGGAGCTAATAGGGCAACCTGTATATGTTTATATATAGGAATTCAATCGCTATAACCGGTTTTGAATTAAAGCCACTCGATTGAAGTCTTTACTTTGTTCGCTCTTCTATATTCGCTTCCATATGTACTTGACAGCTTATTGGCTGCATTACACAGCTTTTCACTACATTACCAATATCTAAGAATTAATGACACATACTGTAAGAAAAATTTTTTTTTTTAGTAAACTTGTATTTTTTTAAATTATACAGTAAAAAAAACACGCAATAATGTTCATTGCGCATAGAATATAATTACTATATTACAACTCTAACACCTGAAATGACTGAGATCTGAAACCAACAAGTGAAGACAACAACAAATTTATGTAATATAATTACTGTATTATTTTATGGGTATTACTGTAATTATCGTGATGAAAATGCAAACGTACTACGGAAAGAAGTATCTAAACATCTGAGGTAAAACAAGTGAAAACAAACAATTGACTGAGTTAATTGTTGAAATACCATGCATAGTCAGTGTTGATTTCTTTATCACATTACACATACAAACATGTGACACATACATAACTGATAATCAAGTATAGTACATATTATAAAATTTCCGCCTAATTGGCGCCCTCACGGGTAAACAGTGATGTTTACGAAAAAATGTTTCAAACAAAAGTTGTTTAATTTTTGATAAGGAACATTTTTTACACTTAAACTATTGTTCTATCTCTAACGGTTTGCAAGATGGGTCCTACAGACCCAAGACCCAATTGACTTATGATACTCATTTACGAAGTTAACCTCACTTTTTACGTCCTGAGTACGCTATAAATTTCAGCTCGATATCTTTATTCGTTTTTGAGTTATCGTGTCCACAGACGGACGGAAATGGACTAATTAGGTGATTTTATGAACACCTATGAGAAAATTTTTTTCCTAGCATCATTATTTTTAAGCGTTACAAACTTGGGACCAAACTCAATATACTATGTATATTTCATATATACATGGTATAAAAATATATATTGTTTAAAAATATTGGTCCGGTAGATGGAGGATAAAAATTTGTACGAAATTGCTGCGTCAGAACTTATTGCCGTTTTAAACCAAGACTTAATTTTGTTGACTCAATCGGGACGCAGATATTTATCACCACAAAATAAGTAATCCCGGCGAGGATTTTTCGATATGGCTTTATCACCAAACATTGGCATTGTCAAACTACGTTTGATTGAAGGTAGTTTATAAAATTTTGTGAAATTTGGCAAATACGTACATAACTACTCTGCTAAGGTAGATTTTGCTTAGGCTGCCACGTGGAAGCTCCGAGTGTTTATAAAGACTTATATTTAGAGTGTTTAAAAAGATTCGAACAGTCATTGTCTTTATTTCTCGAACCAAATTTGTTATAATTCGAAAATAAAGAGCCTCCTACGATATCAAATTTGGGGAGGGAATCGTTGAAAAGTTGGTAAAATAAACAGATTATTGGTTTAATTTACCAACAATTTCAAAAAAAAAATTATTGAAAGCTAACTCGAACAATCTCAATCATTTACGGGTACGTCTCGCTCGTATAATGTCGGGAACACAATTTCTAAAATAGTATAGATTTTTAATTTATTTTAGAGTTTCAGCATTAATCAAACGAGTTTCGTTTATTAGTTTCTCTGAGTTTGACCTTGATCTAGTTTCGGTTATGAGTCGAGATTACCCATCGGTCTCATGTGTGGCTTTAAATGATACTTCCAAACCAAAGGAAATCAATATTTTATTATACCATGTATATGAAATATACTAAGGTATACTTAGTTTAGTCCCAAGTTTGTAACGCTTAAAAATATTGACAAAAATATGAACAAAATTTTGGTATAGATGTTTATAAAATCACCTAATTAGCCAATTTCCGGTTGTCTGTCTGTCTGTCGACTGTCTGTTCGTCTGTCATCATGATTACTCAAAAACGAAGAGATATCAAGCTGAAATTTTTATAGCGTGCTGAGGACGTAAAAAGTGAGGTCGAGTTCGTAATTGAGCAACATAGGTCAATTGGGCCTTGGGTCCGTATGATTCAGCTTGTAAACCGTTAGAGATAGAACAACAGTTTAAATATAAAAATGTTCTTTATGAAAAAGTAAACAACTTTTGTTTGAAACATTTTTTCGTAAACATCACTGTTTGCGCAAATTGTATAGTATGTATTATAAGGAATATCAGTTATGTCTGTGTGACATGAATGTATATGTAATGTGACAGAGTAATCAACACTGTTTATAAATGGTATTTCAACAATTAACTCAGTTTGTTTTCACTTGTTTAGTCTTATATTTGAAACCAACAAAATATTTGTAACAATTTGTACAGAGATTAGTTCTTTCTATTGTTATAAAAAATGAATACATAATACTCATGATGAGATGTCTCAATTCTTGCTAAATATAACATTTCTTTAATACCATACATGACAAATTTTAAATCATATAGAATAACAAATAAATAGACCTCCCTATATGTAAGGATATCTTTCAACGTTTTCCAGGCAGATGTGGTCTACTGATAAAGAATTATTTATTTAAAGTCCTGCTGTCATTGTTGAATGAGTGTTAAATTTTAGAGACACGTTCCTGTATCTTTTGTTAATAATTCTTAAATAAAAGTAGACATGTTAATCTTTTACAAGGACCATCATCATTCTTCAACATCAATAATTCTTACCTGTTACTTTTTTTTTTTTTAAACCTGAAAATAAAAATGACAACAAAGTGGACAAATATATTTAAAATAAAATATAGGTAAAGAACCCACTTAGGGTATAATAATGTCTCAACAAACCCCCACAAAAAAAAAGTAAAATTAAGTTGTCTTTAATTCTACTCTTAAACTATTTTATCACTTCACAAGAAAGGGCGGTATATCTTTTTACATTTTTGTCAGTTTTGTTGTAAATCCATAAATTCAACAGATTTCTCCGCATCATTTCTAAGCGACTCAGTGATACATGGTGTTTCAGTGGCTTGGTAACAGAAATTTAAAGTATTCTGTTCAAAAATTTTTCTAAAGTTGATAATATATGGCAAGTATCTCGAAAACTGTATCTAGAAAAACTATATCGCAGATATAGACTTAAATTAACTTGAAGAAATTTAAATTGTCTATACACAGAGAAAAGAATTTCTTGACTCGAGAAATTTTTTCTGGATCCAAGAATATTGTATCTAGGAAAGAGAATTGAAAATGAGGAAAAAATTTCTTAGCCCAATATTTTATTTTTATCATAAGAAAATTTTGTTTTGTGTTTTCTTTCTAATATTCTTGAGTTAAGAAAACCATTTTTGCTGTCATAGAGTGTAGTCAATAATAGCCTTATATTTTAAAATTTTGAAAAAAACTGTCTGTAATCATAGACTTTTGAAAATTAAACTATCCATGGGCTTAATAGTAACTTTGCATTTGACGATATCACTGTTTTCAACAGATTCTTAAGTTTTTGAGATTTTTGTAATTCACGAACCCAAAATACGATTGCCTACAAACGAAAACTGATTTTTTAGTCATACATCAAAGTGTTTCCTTATTAATGAAGTATGTTACGACAGAAACTGTAAACTATAAATTTGTAGACTAACTTTATTTTCGGAAAATCAAAATTGGACCAAAAAAAAAGTATCAACCTGATAAAATGATGACGATCGTGATCTGAAAAATTTATGACGATTCAGCTGCAAAAACTTTAACAGATTCAATAATAAAAAATTTAATTTTTATATAAAATAAATTTATTTTGTAATTTTTTCATACAAGTCAGATATTTATGTTAATTTATTCACATATAAATAATGTAATTATTACAAGGTTAAACTGTACGGAACCAAAAATGAAGAAAGTTACTTGGTAATAATAATTTTTACTCTATTTTTGAAATAAAGTAAAATAAATATATTTATCTACAAAAAAAAGAAATATTAATAATAATAGAAATAAATAAATAAATAAAAAATTATATCTTCAAGTATAGTATTTCATCGAACAAATTGATTCAACACTTAATTTTATCCATAAATTCCGTGTCAAATTTAAATCCATATATTGAGCATATCTGATTACATTATTTGAAATATGATATTGGTAAACGAAATTTATATAAATGAATATCATAAAATACATGTTATATGTGTAGTTTTATTTTTAACCGACTTCAACCAAAAAAGGAGGCGGTTATCAATTCGACTGTCTTTTTTGATGTGTTTTACCTCAGAACTTTCGACTAGGTGGACCGATTTTGATGATTATTTATCTATTTGAAAGCTGGTGTTTCCCGTGTGGTCCCATTTCAGTGTGGTCTAGTTCTGACAACGGCATAAATAAGAAAACCATAAAAGTTAAATTTGCATTAAGTATGCACGACAAGAGGACGAATAATTCAATACCACGCCAACCGATTTTGATGATTTTTTTTAATGACAAATTAGTTAGTGTACTTAAGATAGACTAAAAATCACAAAAATACTTTTAACAAAAAGAAAACCGACTTCAAAAGAAAAACTTTTCCAAAACAAATTAATATGCACTAAAAAGTAAAAAAATAACGAAAATATAATGTAGTTAAAATTATTGTTATTTTTGGAGCCGGTGTCAGCCAAGCTAATGTAGCAAACTGTTCTATCAGAGTTTTTTCCTTGGATGACACCGACTCCTTATAATTAATTTAAAAAAAAAAATAATTCATGCATTGATATTAATCACTTTCTATACAGAGTATTACAACAATTAACTCAGTCAATTATTTGTTTTCACATATTTTTATAATATATTGAATTATTAGATTTTAAACCCACTAAGCTGTGATCTTGACACATACTTCACAATATGATATGAATGATTTTATATTAAAATAAATAAGTGGTATTATAACTTATCTTTATATATTATAACAGCGAAAGTAAGCATGTTTGTTTCTTTGTTTGTCTGTTTGTTACGCTTTCACGCTAAAACTAGCGAATGGTTTTTAATGAAAATGTTCAGCAATATAGCTCATACTTCAGAATAACACATGATATATAATTTATAAAAATATATTAATAAAAAAAAAAAATTAAAAATTAATTGAATTTAACATTACCATAAATTACAGATTTCTGTAAAAGTACTCATTTGACATTACGATAAATTACAGATTTCTGTAAAAAATACTCAATATAAAATATTTCACGGACATCTTTTCTAATATACTCAATGAATAATTACTATTATACATTCAAAAAAATAGAAAACCATTCATACAATTTACCTGTGTAAAATAATCCTTACCATCATTTCGAGTGTTAAAGAAAGGGGATAAGTGAGAGCATGCTTTATCAATATTTACTTTTAAACCCAGCGAAGCGGGTGGGTATCACTCTAGTAAAATATAAATTAAAAATACGTTCGTACGTACGTGCGTCTTACGAATATTTATTATTATTATTACAACAGATGTTTGTTTATTCAATAATTTTTATATTTTTATAAATACCATTCACCGGAAGCATAAATACTTAAAAAAAAATATTAAAAATTACTTATCATACACAACCCTTGTAATGTTAGTTTTATTATGAAATTAATATTATTATTATTATTGTTTAAGTGGTGAAGAAATGAAATTATTATTTCATATTTAGTTCTGCATTTTTAATTTTCAGGAATGTTTTTTGTAGTATTTTTTTGCTATAACTGTTAAAATATTGTAATAAATTTAATTTTATTGTATTTTTATGTAAATTTCTGTTTTAAACCCTTTACAATAATGCAGGGTGTATCTTTAATATCGCAACAAAAATTTAAGTTTATTTCTTTCATGCAAGGCAAGATTAATATAAAATTTTGTTCAGTTTGACTTTGTGTTTTCAAAATATTATGAAGAAAAAAGTTTTTAATATTAAGAAAAACATTATTTGATTAACATTATAAACAATTGGATTTTAAAATTTCGAAAAAATTTAAATTTCAGCTTGCTTAAAAGATTTAAACGACCATTCGAGGTTTTAGCAAACTAGTACAAAGTAGTAGCATACAGATACAAAGATTGACAATCGGCCCTAGAACGGGCCATGAATGCCCTTTAATGGCACTACAATGGCTGATGAATGGTTCAATGCTGGGATGATAACGCCAGCCTATTAATGGCAGCCAGCAATGGGCCAAATATTATTTTCGATATTGGCCGACTGATGACAACCAGCAAAGGGCCAAGTAGTATTTAAATTATCGGCCGATGAACGGTTCAATGCTGGAATGATAACCCTGGCCCGTTAATGACAACTAGCAGTGGGCCAAGTATTTATAAATTCTCGAATACTTTTTAAAAGTTTGCAAACGTTTAAAGGTTGCCATTTCATATGAAAGGCGATTATTTACTGTTTTACGAAAAATTATTATCTTTTAATATTTATTAATGTTTAACTAAAAATATTTTTTGTAAAATAAAAATACATAATTATAGCGAAACGAAGTTCCTATCGGGTGTCCTACGAAACCCCTCTTTTTATTTTTTATTTTACATCGTAAATTCGTTTTTATTTTTTCTTAAAGAAAGTAAAATATCTTCATTTTTTCTTTTTAATGATAGTGTTGATTGAACTTATTTTGAAGGAATAAGAATTTATAAAGTGATTTTCTATGAAGTTCCTTGAAGAATGAAGGAAGTTTCTAAAGGTATTTATTTCGTTGTCTAGAAGAATCTAAAAGTTTTTCGATGATAAGTAAAGATTAAGACTGTAAGATAGAAAAACAGAAGGACAAAAATTCATCACCTTCTTAATTATTGAAAATAACCTTTAGTTTTAAATTATATTAGTAATCAATTCCAAGATTATCATAAAAAGGAAGAAAATTTCATTTAAAATACATTTAGATAACAGAGAAAAGAGAGTAGGAAATAAACTTCACAGAATAACTTCATGTTTCTTATATTTTCATATAGTACATCCTTTTGAGTAAATTACGTAATTCTTTTTAAATATTAAATACACATCCTCTGAAAATGATATCCGGAAGCACATGTTAACGGATTAGAAAATTATTAGGTACATATGCTAATTTGTATTACACAATATTTTTGTAAAATCAATAAATATTATCTATTCGTGATTAAATAAAATAAATAATTGATCTTTTTTTTTTATTGAGATATACCTACACGTATAAACACACCAGGTTAAAATATAAAGAATATGTTAATGATTAATTTATTATTGTATTAAAAAATATCGATTGATAACTAAGCGCACCAAACACCTATAAAAGTTATTGCGTGCTGCATGTTCTTCAGTTTTAAAAAGTAATTATTATAAGGTATGTTTGTTCATTTGATTCCTGTTTAATAATAAAATTAATGTTGCATAAATTTTCAATTTTTTTAAATTATTTTAATGAATTTTACTTTCATAATTTAAATCAATAAATACTGAAGTCCTTTATTTAGGTTAGGTTAGGTTATATTAGCTGTCCACGAAGGACACACTTAGGCTATAGAACCCCTTACGATACCATATATGTGTTTTACCACCTTTCCGCTGATAATTTCATTTATCAGCTCCTCATTTTCAGAGGCTGAGTCCACCACCGTCATCCACATACCATGCACTACATCAGCTCATCACAACTATTAATTAAAATAATTTTGTTGTGACGGCGGGAATCGAACCCGCTACCCTAAGCATACCGCAGACGGAATTGGTTACGCCTTAACCAACTGAACTAATAGGGCGCGACCCCTTATTTAGATAGAGTAATTTGATCTTTGTAAGATTTTCTTAGTTTTATAAATGATTTTTCAAAATAGATGTGTTTCGTTTTTGAAATCAATAATTCTAATCATTCTCTTCTGTGGTTTCAAGTGTAATATTAAACTTTGTAAAATCAATACCGTATCCAAAAGTAAAGATTTCTGTAAAACTTAAATTTGTAAGTAATAAAGTGAAATGAAACAACTGAGGCTAAACTATTGTACACAGAGATGATCGATATACAGCGTGAAATTGGAGATTAAAAAAATTTTCCAAAGGAGTTGTGAAATTTTTTTAAGGAGTTCCCCTCTGAAAAAATCGAGATAAACGAAAAAAAAAGTTTTGTTTTAGAATTTGAGGAAACTTGGTGGATGGGGTAATTTTGATCTATAAAGTATAAAAGTAATTATCCTAGTTCAGTTGTCTTTATTCCGAAATATTTCACAAACTCTGAAGTAAATAAATAATCAGTATTTGCACGTGATGAATACTGTTAAATTGAATAAATTTATTTAACAACATAAACGTATAATTTTTCATTTATTTGATTAATCATTATAGATTGACGCACGTAAGCTATTATATACTTTTTAAACTTTCATACTTAGTAAATCAGTTATGGTGTATTTATTTTAAACAAAAAATTAATTTAAATTCAATAATAATATGTATTAAAATGAGATTAACGTGTGCTATACCAAATGTTGTACTTGAGTATAAAAAAAAATATCATCTGATAAAAATAAAAATGGTATAGTTTCATACATCATAAAAAATACAAAATCATATACCTATGCAAGTTAGTGAATGAAAGCCCGTAGCTGTAACCTTTATTTAACGCTCTTGATTTGTTAAATAAATGGTTTATGCTTAAATTTATTATTATTTTATATTATAAATGATTAATATCATATTTATTATACATTTATGAGTAAGTACACATTATAATAATATTTTAAATTTAAAGGTACAATCGAATTCAAAAAAAATTGGTGTTGTTTTGGTTTCTCTCAAAGGACTATTTTTTCACTATTATTAAATTATTTAATGGGTGACAATATATTATTGGTTATATAATAAAATCTATGGGGTTGTTTCTAAAAAATTAAATAATAGTTCAAGAAACTAAAAAAAAATGCTTTTGTTACTAGCTGAACTGAAAAGTAGAAAATAATATCAATAAGTTAAAAAAATAAAAATAAACAGAGCTGTCCTATTTTACCCTTTTTTACGATAAAATAATTTTTTGTTAATCACTTTTTTTTCTTTTTCTAATTATAAAAGCGCGATTTTTTAGTTTTTAAACTATGGTTTATTTTCTACTTTTTAGTTCGGCTAGCTACGAAAGAGTGTCTTCTAATAGTATTAAAAATAATTAGAAGACACTCTTCTAATCTTCTTATTATATTAAAAATCAATAAAGTCAATCCTGAATATCCTGACCGGGATAATCGGAAAATTACTTTGAAAATGGCTTCAAAGCTAAGAAAACTTTTTCTTCTATTAACACATGCAAAAATGAATTTTTAGCACTTGAATCAAGGTATGCTTGATTTGATATTAGAAAACAAATTCTAAACTCATTTCAAAAGAAATACTTTTATGAAAAGTATCAACAATTCCGAATTTCAAATGTTTCGTATAAAAATAAGCAACAGCAATAAGTATAATCTAGAACAAAAAATGATTTCAATGTGTTACAACTCGTATGAAATAAATATTTAGTATTCCCTGAAATATTGAAATTCCCTGGGTTATGTGAAACTCCGCCAATCATGTGAATAATTATTAAAATGTTGTCTCTTTAAATTATGTGATCAAGTATAAAAATAATACATTAATTAGCAATTTAAAGAAACTTCCGACAAAAAATCAATCTGCTGGATACGTTTGTGGCATTGTAGGTAATAAGAAAAAATTAATCAAAATCGGCTCTTCCGTTTAAGAGCTACGATGCCACAGACAGACAACCTTTCTTTTTAGTCAGGTGTTAAACACAATCATTTATGACGAACAAAACATTGTAATGTCTAAATAAGTTAAATTTAACAAATTTCACTTGTTGGTGGGTTAAATTGAATACTATGTCAGATAGCACATCTGCCAACAAAAGTAGAAGTATTTATATAATTTTACCTTTACTTAAGCCATTATGTGTTAACTTTTTTGTGCATACTTGTACACCTAAGTAATACAATGTTTTGTATGGGTTTTAATTTTATGTACTCACAACATTTTCACTCTTCTGTAAATACTACACCATAGGTAATTTAAACAATATTGGTTGATACTACTTGGTAAACCTCAAAAGTATTTACTTTTCTAAAATATACATTCATATTCGTACTACGTATTGTATTCTGTTTGTTACATGCTATCATGTAATGTGTAAAATGTACTCTACTGGACTTCATAATATATAGAGTGTTTCAGGAATAGTTAACGATATTTATTGTTTTCCAGAACTACCAAATTATTAAGTCAATAAGTATATATATAAAGCCAAAATATAATGCTAAACATGCTAATTGAATAGTATGTAATCTACCGTATCTTCATAAAAGGGCGTTTCTGCAAAACTGTTTTTGTCCATGTTGTAAACTCTTTATCTCTCTCTATTACTAGTTCAATAATATTGCTAGTTCAGCTGGTTACAAAAGTTTCTGTTTTTTTCTTATCTGCGCTTCCACCATCAAATTTTTTCAGTTAATCGTTAATTCTAAAGATCCTCATCAAGATAATTGGACAAACTGAAATAATTGTATTTTTAGCGGTTCTTGATGAGTGTGCAAATTTTCAATTCAATCAGACTTTTTGAAGTGGGTGAAAATGACATTCAAATATTCCGTTTCATAAATACATACCAAGCTAATAAAAAAATGGCTCCGTAGGAGGCTATGAAAATATTTTAATTCTAATAAGTATAATATTGATAGCCTAATTAGTCTAATTATTTTCGATATTAAGTTTGTTGGTAAGTAAAAAGTTATATTAACTGGTCTTATACATACTTAGTAATTTTCTATGTAGTGAACCAGAATGATTCTTGTCAGTGGCCACAGAAATTCGAACTGCAAAAAGCTTGAATTTTTTTTCTTTCGGTATTATTAACCGTCCAACACAATAAAAGGAAGGGTATTATAAGTTTAACGAAGAAAAAACACTGTCTTCAGCATCGTACCTCCTAAATGGATGAATATATTTTGATTCAAGTTTTTATGTTTAAAAGTGAATATGATCAAGAGTCTTCTTAGCATTGTTTCAAGAAAATTTTTTCAGGTGAGAGAGATTTTTAGGGAAAAACGCATTTTAAGATGTTTTAAGGGCTTTGCTTATGTCTACAGCCCCTCTAAATTGGTATTGAGCGTTGAAAATTTGTACATAATTTCATTCCCCGTTGTTTTATCGGGATTTTTTAAGATTTAAGAATTTTCACTTGTTTTATACTATAACTCCAGCATATGGTACAATGTATAAAACTAATCTATAGCTATGTACGTATAAATATATAATAATGATTATTGTTACCTGATATAATACACAAAATAATAACACACACATATACCACCTTAAACACAATATATACATATACCTTGTATATACCAATAAGAATAACTTTTTTTAAATTGTATTTTGATTTGGAATCTATAGTTGAGCATGACTTTAAACGAGCGTGCCATAAAGTTTTTGATTTTATTTCATATAAGTAAGTACTTACTTTGCTTTTTATACATTCTACATTGGTACCAATCTACCAATCGTCTATGTAAACAACAATAATACAGTCAAATTGCGTCTAATACTTAATTATGCGAGTTTGTAACATTTGTAACAAATTTTTAAATGGTTGACATCTAAATAATGAAAGCGTTAAACATGAAAAATTATTTACCAGGAAACGAAGTTCAGACAAAGACAGTTTATCTTAACAAGCAAAGCTTTTATGTTTTATCAGCTCCTGATATTTTCTACTTCTCATTTTACGTGTTTATAACCATCTGTTGACAAAGGTTGCAGAAATGGATCCTGAATCAGCTTCCTCCTTCGTCAATTAAAAAACCTCCCATAGTTAAGCGTTTTTAAATCATGTACTTTAAAAAACTAAACTCAAATGTATGTTATCATTAGTTTAAAGAAACCAAAACTGATTTTTATTCACGTTTGACATGAAACATGATAATGTCATCTTTTCGTTTCAAAGTTAGGATCCCACTACTAAGAGATTGATTGCCTTCCTGAAAATAAGACTGCCTTAATCTTTGAAAAAGATAAGAAAGAACTTTTTGAGTTAATAAATGTTAAAGTGCTAAACTGCTAAAGAGAATTCTGCCAAAGTAACTTGTTACAGAGGGAATTAAGTTCACTATACTAACATACATAAGAATCACTTTACTAACGACTTCTTCTAATATTGACTCGGTTAATCCATTTCTGAAGTAAGAATTCGTCACACCATATAAAATATGTAATTGATTATTCACTGTAAGGTTTCACTGTAATTGATTTAAATAGCCTATGTATACCTAAGATGTTTAAAACTATGTGTATAATTCGTATTTATATATTTATAGTTGTTTGATATAGTTTTATATTATGCCACACACAAACAAACAAGCTTTTTATATTTTTTTTTAAGTACACATATTATAAAAAGTCCAAATGAACTTTGGTGCTCTGCCTGAAATCCTCAACGAATAGTAAAGTAAGGTCGTCAAGGTTGGATATGCAATGACAAAATAAGAGCCATTTGAAAAATTAATAAAAATTATTACAACATAAAACACTTACTGAGCCACTACCTTTTAGCAAATTTCATAATAATGCATTATCTGTACTAATAATGCTTTGTCCTGAATGACTGACTGACGGATCAACGCACACACTAAACCTCTGATCGTAGAGACCTGAAACTTGGAGGGTGTATTTTTTGGCATCCAACAAGAAAGAACTTTCTATTCTTTACGCAGGTAACCTCTAATAGCTTAAAAAACTAAAAAAACACGTTTTTTGCGCTAGAGGGAGATGGTCTCTACATCATTCCTTAAATAAGCTAATTTGACACATATTTAATTATTTTTTTAGTCTCATTAAATTTAAACTCTTACTCTTTTGGTAAAAATAAGACTAAAAAAAAAATTAATTCACGTAGACGGGTTTCGACCGGCCGCATTAGAAGCGAGTATCACTGCACCACCAGAACGTTGTAAAAAAAAAATATTAAAGTATAAAAGATATCATCGTTTATCCTAGTGATCCTGATCCTGGATAATGGAATGAATTGTTAGTTACAATCGAAGTCAATATAAGCGTGTTAAAAAATTACATTGGAGATTCACCTAGACAACTTTCTCTTGAATACATGTAGGTACTCAAGTAATTCTGAATTGATCTCTGATCGACAGTCATCATCGTCCATACTCCATAGCTTGCTTTGCTGTAATATAATTTAACGTGAGAGTTACCAGAATAAATAAATAAATGATGATGTTGATGACTGAAGTTGATGACTGTTATGTGTTGTAATAGTGGTTTATTTGGTATTTGATGTGATGATTTGGTGTTGATATTGTTATTACATGGTATTATGTATATACCTACGTATAATATGGAGTAGAGGTCGTCTCCATGATTCGTGACCTACCAACTAAAAATCATTATTTTATGGTTAAATCACATACAATATCCATATAGTATTCATTACCATGCAGTTCTACAGAGAATAACTACATTCTTGAAAGAGTGATTTCAAAAATTTTTGTGGTATCCACAAATTCTCCCCAATTTCAATTATTCGTCTGAGAGACATGTTAGTCGTCGCTATTTTGATAGTAGACGCGAAAAAGAAACACTAAAAACCGACAAAGTTTCCGAGGAACCCTGAGCACTAGCAATCTTGGAGACCAATTCTGTCGCAATATTAGTGTTCAGCGACCCCAAATACTCCCGAGTGACTTGTTTGGATTGATTATAAAATAAATTTCCCGAAAACTCCCGAAGATGACGAAATTTCCGTTCACCCTAGGCACAAGGTACCTCGGGTACGAATTTTGTTGTATTATTCGTGTTCTGCGACTCCAAAAGTAACCAGTATGAAATCATTTTCATTTTAACCACATTCCAATTCATCTTACCGTTCAAATTTTCGAAACTCAGTTCTGGTTTCCGCCACTAAGATAACAAATTATCGAGGAGAAACATATCTCTCTACACTCTCGCGAAGTAGCATAGCATAGTTGGACAAGACACAATAATACGAAGGCACTCACGAGAATGCATTTATCTTCACCTTCTCGTGATTACTTGTGCAGTTCAGAAATTTTGAGGCTATACCAAAATTAAAATGAAATTTTGGCAAAAATTTAAAAAAGATTCAGTTTTATGAAACAATGTGTAAATTATCAAAAGTATGTGAGTTAAAATATAAGTATTTTAAAATAAAGGTTTTACATCAATAAAATATTTACCTGCACATGTTCATTTTATCTCCAACTCTTATGTAGCGTGGTACTAGACCAAAAATTTTATAAAATATAAGCTGCAAGCATTTATATTGTTAAATTTAATGGCCCATTTTATACACAGAAAACTAAACAACTGCTGTTGTAGATTGTAAATTCTTATAAATATAAATAGTATCATTGTTTTTCATTCATGATCCTTATCTTGAAAACTAAATTGAAAACAATTTTGGCAAAGCTTAAAAAAACTGATTTATACTTTTTTGCACACAACATTAAACATAAATTGAAACAAAAAATTGTTGAAAATTAATAACTTGTCAAATTTCTTTGTATGTAATAGTTTTATTTACGACATGGGAGGCCAATATTGATTTCCAAATATTTCTCTTTCCAATATGGTAGCAAATCTTAATTTAAGTACTTATTAAAAACAAAAGATTTTTTCTAAATTTGAGACCAAAGTATAATCTCTTGTTTTGTACTTTTTTACTCTGTAAAGAAGAAACATTCAACTTAAAAATTATGGTTTATAAGTTTGTTCCCCTTGTTTGGATAGCTCTTTAAAGATGCCTACTAATAAAATTTCACAAGACTACCGTCTACCCCAAGCAAACCTATTTGAAACCAAACTTATTGTATTCAGCGCTCCCGCCATAATAATTTTGTATCAGCTGCATAAAATGAATATGAATTTTATCAAATTCCAAAACAAAGTTTTGTTTTCCGATTTTCTCGATTTTTTCAACCCCTTAAAAACATTACAAAAATAAAAAAAATTTTTTATCTGAATAATTCGATATAGCTCAGTATATTAGGTATTTTTTACCCAAAAAGTACAAAAGTCGGGTGCATTTGTTAACTGGTCGAATAGTTTTTGAGATACGAACTAAAATCGATCCAAATGTTGCGATATTTCAGAAACTCTGCACCCAATCTTAGGAGAATTATGTATATAAAAAAAACCTTGGTAACATTATAACATACGTTGATCTATATTTGTCTATAAAAAATACTAACATGCAGTTCCCATATAAAAAATTCGCATCCCCTTTTGACCCCCTTAGAGTATGAATTTCCAAAAATCCCTTCTTAGTGCTCACTTACATTTCTTAAGGAACGTGTGTACAAAATTTCAGGCCCACTGGTCTAGATCCAGTGGTTTGAGATGTGCATTGATCGATCACTTAGCTTGAATTCTTATATGTTTATATAGATTACCAGAATCAATTTCAAAGTTACAACTTTCACGTGAGATAATACAAGGTACTAAAAATTTTATGGTTAAAGTAATAATGTCTTACTACTTTATAAGTACAAATTCTTAACCCTTCACTGATATCGCGTAATCCATCAATCCAATACAATATTAAGAGAAATATTAATTTTGAATTTGAAGTTGAATTTTATACTACCAGACTGCATGCATGTATAAATAACCAATGCTACTCAGTCCGATTGTCGAAACTGATATATGTATAGTCTCTGGTATTATAAAGTTTACGATGCAAGTTAAGTGTTAAAAACATCCATAAACAATTTTGCTACATATTTATTTATGTAACCGCTAATATAAAACCGCTTACATTTTACACACTTTAAATAAAATAAAGTTTCGTTAATGTTAATTTTACATCGGTATTTATAACACCTATATAATTAAATTGAACACTTTTTTTAAATACATATATTTTAATACAACGACGAATTAACACAAATGTAAGATAATAAAGTTTTACTTATTGTCGTAACTTTAAGTGGTACTCAAAAAAACAACATACATTAGAATAGTTATTATTCTGCAATTTTATAAACTTATAAAGATAGAACGCTATGTTTATATATGTATCTTACTTTAATTAATCTATTCAATTGTATATTTATCTTTGTTTTTTATGAATTAATGTACTAGTAATAATAATAATCCCTCCTTTAATGTTTTTATCTATTATCATTAATTATCGTAAAACTAATGCGTGTAATATAATAAATGCTTTTTTATTACTGTTTTGTTTTTTTGTTAATTGTTTTGATTTGTGCATTATTACTTTCCGAAGTTCTTTTCATGGCGTTGAATTTTACATGGGAAAAAGTTTGCAAAAAAATCTACAAATCTATCTAAAATATGATATGTTTTAAATTTTTTAAATCACTATTAAGTACAAGGAAATTTACAAAATGTAAAGAACCCCCGACAAAGGCGATCTAATTCTTGTAAACCGATTTTTGGAAACTTAGCTATAAAATGTTCTCAATCAAGTCGATTAGACCGTTTAGGGGCTACGATGCCACTGAAAAACACAAAGACCCACAGATAAACATTTTAAACTTATAACACTCTTTCTTAAATCAATATAAAAGGTCAAGGACATCAGATGAAATGAAAAGAATACTTAGAGACCTATCATTTGTTGGGACCAATTTTTGGAAATGTTTTAATTAAAATTGAAATATTTGAGTTGACTTTGTTCTTTTGATTTATTGTTTTGAATTACCTAACAGAGACAGAGACAGGTTTATTTGACCATTCATTTCCATAGTAATTATTTATATGTTAAAATTATATGTCATTGCATTGATTTTGAAGATCATCGACAATTTTTCTATTTTTTCGGGTATGTAACCCTAAACTTGCAAAATAATACAAGAAATTCATAGATAAAAAAACCTATTTCTGATTTGGCTGTTTTACTCAAAATGCTTAGGTACTTTTTCAAATTAAAATCTATGTTTAAAGTTTTAAAATGAAAACAGTTTTCATATTTGAGCGGACGTAACTCAAGTTAAAATTTCGCACCAGAAGAGTTTATAAATTTAAAAAAAAAGGAGAAAATACCTAGTAGAAACTTTACGCTAATTTTGAATCTCACAATATTTTCAAAATTGATTTATATTATATAGACGTAAAATTATAGAAATAAATAAAATGCGTAAAGTGAATCATGCAATATTGCGTGCATATTAATTTCCATTCGAATGATATTACGTGACATATTACACGTGTAAACGGAACTTTTATTTGAAGTGATATACGAATGTGCGATTATTACCTACTGTGTATTTAATCTTATAAATTTATATAAATACGATTATTTTTTGAATTCCCTGTGTGTATGAAAAATAAATAGTTCTAAGATATTATATTCGATAAATTAAGGAAGTAATTTCATATTTTTTTAAAGAGAGTTAGGCACTTATTGTTTTTTTATTTAATTTTTTTTGTAATAATCTTGACCATTTAGAGAAAATGGTAATTCAGGAAAATCCATTGATCATACAGAAAATATTGAAAATTGACAAATTGAAACATCGGTATTAAATCGTTTTTCTAAAAAACTTGCAATAAAGTCTTTAAATATGCTCTATTAAGGTATACTGGAAGAATTGACAAGCAATCGGGATATATCTTATTGGCACCGTTATATCGGTGTCATATCGATTTTTCATATTTCCAAATATAGTTCGAATTTTGCCTCAATTTCCGAGATCAATTTTTTGTATTTTATCAATACATATTTCGACTACCAAGTAGTCATCATCAATATGAATTAGCTAATCGTAATTACATTTATTGTGTATGTTACTCGTTGCTTATTTGGTGGCGGACTGCACATTGATATTTTCGTGTACCTACAATTTATACTTTTCCAAGTATCTGTCAAATTTGAAAAATCTGTCAAGTATCTGTCAAATTTGTTGCTTATCAAATTCGACAGGTACTTGGAAAAGTATAAATTGTAGGTACACGAAAATATCAATGTGCATTCCTACACCCTACACCAAATTAGCAATGAGTAACATACACAAAAAGAGTAATTACGATTAGCTAATTCATACTGTAAAATGTAAACTAAAAAAATTATTTAAATCACAGATATGCTCTGTGAAAAGCGATACATACTATATTATTTTTCTGCCATAACATATTATTTTTTGTACTCTTTGTATTGTATTTGTTAAACACGAATAGCAGTAGCACTATCTAAAATATTATTAAAAGGAATTCTGACGTGAGTAACAATAGTTTTTAACATGTGATTTCTAACTGTTACGTCTTCAAGAATATTTGAGTTCATAAAACTTAAGTCTGATACACTTTTATCACGCTAAGTGAAAATTATATTACAATTTGTATGCATAATTTACTCATAAAATGTCATTCAAATCAGTAATTTTAATTTATAGACAGCCTCTATAACATATAAATTATATATTTAAAGAAACCCCCGACACAAAATTTGGTCTAAGCGGATGAAGCGATTTTGATTTTTTAAAGGTAGTTTTTTCGAAAGTGGTCTCAGCTATGTTTTACGAAAGAAAATCTGCTCATTCGACTGAAGATCATCGTCTCATTTTTAGATGTTATTGGGTGCGGGGCCCTAAACGTGTATTTGGTGTAGAGCTAAAAGCAATGTCGAAGAAATTTCTTTTCAAACAAAAAAGTTTAGGAGGCACAATACCGCAGGTAGACATGCATATAAAAAGATGCTCGGACACGTTAAATTGTTTGGAAAGAGTTAAAATTAGGCTCTTACCAATGTTTACATTTTGGATTTTCCAATAAATAAATATCTTGAAAAATTGAATTTTACAATTCGAGAAATATGTTTATTGAAATATGTCTCGAGTAGATACCAGAACGAGTTGATTCAAATATTGGTTGTAGGGCATTTTCTTAGTAATTATTCCTTTGACTATAATTGACTAGTGTAAGTAAAATCGTCTTTACAGTCGGGGGTAGTATTTTAAATCAAAAATACTTTTTCGATATAAAAATGGTAAAACATAGAATTCTTGGAGCTTTTCTGGTAGATTGATTTCTACTATTTTTGAATCGTATTTGCTGGTAACGTTGGTATATTTTTTTTAAATAAAAAATTATCATTTAAGAATACAATTTGGTCTTAAAAATACACCGTTATCAGTAATCTCTTGTTAAAAACCACTATCAGAAAACTCAATTCCTCTCATTTACCACGAAAACCAAAAGCTTTACAGTGACTACATTTGATCAACTCACTTATATAAGTACGTTTAGTCGTATTTTTACTGCGAAATGTTTATCACGTTTTTTGTAAGCAATAATTAATTATTTTCTTCATAAAATAAGATAAAAAAATTGTTTTCTATCTGTTTCAGCAACAACACCAACACGAACGGTACGTTGGTCCGGCATATGATCCATCACGCGATTTATCACCAAATTTACCAGCATGTGATGCTACAGCTTCATCAATGGGTAGCAGTAGCGGTCCAAACACAAATAACAGTGATAATGAACCACCTGGTGCGGTTGTAAAAGTTAGTGGTAGTTTATGTTCAACACCCAGTGGCTCAAGTAATTCCTCAAGTACATCTTCATCATCTTCATCAAGTTCATCTTCTACGTCCTCCGGTAGTGCGTGTAGTACTCCAAGTCATAATAATAATAACAATAATAATATACAGTGTCACCAAAACAATCCGTCCAATAATAATAATAATAATAATAATAATAATAGTACATGTGCGTTAAGTTCCTCAGAAATGTGTCGTATCTCATCACACGACTATCATAATCAACATTTTCCACCGATTCAAATACCAAAATTAGAACCTGTTACAACACCTCCACCGCCGTCGTCGAATCGACCATACGGACAAAATAGTGTGAATGATGTGCTAAGTGCTTCTGGTGATTTAGATGATGATAATATTCGGACTAGGACATCGAAAACATTGCCTGGTCATTGTAAAAATAACAATAATTCACCATTAGCAGCGATTTGTGCTGGTTGTGGACAGTTAATATCCGATCGGTTCTATTTACAAGCGGTCGATCGAAGATGGCATGCAGCATGTTTACAATGTTGTCAATGTCGGCATACATTAGATGGTGAAGTTACGTGTTTCTCCCGAAATGGGAATATTTATTGTAAAAAAGATTATTACAGGTATGTTTTCTTTCATAATTTGTATTAAATAAGTACCTATAAATTTTTGACTTCCTAAAGAAACTATTGATTTTCTTATTCCAATCTCTTAAACTAGCTTCGACAGCGGTAAGTTTCTGGTATTCTGATTACCCAAATAACATTCTGTTTCAAATAAATTTGTAAAATTTAATTAATATTTTATAGCATGATTAATTTATTCTATCGTGAGTAATATGTTTGAAGAATAAAACAATTCCCAATAGTAAAAAAAAAAATAAAATCGACATTTTTTATTCGATTACCTTGAAGAAATAGAAAATTCAAAATAAAAACTACTGACACTTCCACACCTGCGGCCTTTTTTTTTGATATTCGTTTTAATGGTGATTGAAAGTTTTTAGCTACTGTTTCGTTTCATGTAATGAACAAAAAAATGTTTTTTTTTTTTTTTTTTTTTTTTTTTATAACAGACTGTGGTAGCTATGGACTTTGAAAATATGAGCATCAACTTTCTGATGTTAAATATATTTTTAGAAATTTGCTTATGGTAAAAATTCCTATTCATCTTATAAAAGTGTAGTAATTTTAAAGTTTTTTTATAAAAGATCATTAAAATCGCAAAATATCTTCCCAATATAAGAAAGAGGTATAACAGAGAAAATAATAAAATGTTAATAATGTTACAAAATACTTTTTGGATCATATTGCCATGAATATGCTTCGATCGACACCCCAACGAAGTCGATACCAACTTTTATTCGTGCGATATCGATTAGGAAGACAATAACCACGAACATGCGTACGTACATACACACACACATACTTCTTCTCCAAAATGGTGTTAATGCCTTATCCTAAAACGTAAAGTAAAAACGTCGAAAATTTCGATTTCGAAAATCGGATACATTACAATATCTTCCTATACTGGGAAGTTAATAAAAAAAAAGCATTTAAGTAGCATATAAATAATTGTTTGAAAATAATTTCTAATAAATCATTTTACATTTTATTATATTTCCTGAATAAAAATAAATGTTTGCTACAAAAATATAAAAAAAAACGTTTTATTATCATGATGAAGAAAAAGTGTATTTAAAACAAAAAAATTTAATATGAATTTTTTACTTAAAAAACTTTTATATATGTGAAAATATTATGACTTGCGTGTGGAAGTTAAAAAATATCACTAGAACGTTATCAGAGAAGCACTTCCTTTCTTAACGACAGCTGCCCATGACCGGAGAGTTATAATTATTTATTTATAAATATAAATAAAAACTAATTCAGCTTAAAAAATTATGATATGTGCAGCACACAACCTCTATATACGAACAAGAAAATTTCAAAACATATTTAAATGAAAAAGTTCCCTAAATAATTTATAAATCCAACTTCATGAAAAAATGAAAATAGAACGTCTCAGACTTTTATCGACGCTCATTTATGGGATATATATCGGGTGTAAGAAAGTTCAATTAAACTTATGGTGAAAGTCATTGCAATTTCTAACGAAAAAAGTAATATAATTGAGTAAAATATTTATTTCAATTTAATGTGAAATTTCTTGCATAGAAATAAGGAAAGTGCTTGAACTTTTATCAATGTTATTCTCGAAAATGTAGAGTCAGCAAATGACCAAATGTTTGGAAAAGTTTCTTCTTCTTTCCGGAATAAATATTAAATCAATACAGTTAGTTAAATAGCATTTTCGAAATTATGAATTCACGGTCTATAATATTGATTTTGTGTAAATAAACACGCAATATCTCTGTATAATTAAAACTGCAACTAGTATATGGAAGTAAAAATATTCATGTATGTTAGCAATTGCGATTTTTTCGTCACTTAAACATAAAACAATATCTTTAATCCATAAATATGGCGTCATATTTACTTGTTCAATATATTCATATTGTTTAGATTTTTTTTTTCATTTCTTTAATTTTTTGTTGTTGTTGAAATTTATACAGTTTTACGGACGGACGGGTGTTAAAGGTGACATGATCTGGAATGTTATGGGTCATCAATATTAAATTTATATTTTATCATTCGAGACGATAGAATTATAACTAATTATAAATTTATGTTCTTCATAAATTATTATATTTATTTTATTTATGAGTTTCTGTGCTGATATTTTTTATGGATTTTTATTTAACTGATAATTAAATTTTTTTTTCTGCTGTATCTTTTTTTTTCAATATTCTTATTTATCTTGGTGACTTAACAATTCATCAGTGGTTTAAAAAGAATGATTTCTGAGTGTATTTCAATTAAAGTATAAAACTTAGAAAGTAGAAATATATTGGAATAGAAATATTTTAAGATAGAACTGAGAAAATGTACTAACAATAAAAAATAATAATAACTATTTATTCCAATCAATATGATTAGCTTCGACTTCAAAGCGAAATTTCTCGGAAAGAAATTATTTATTGAAGTCGGTACTTTCTTCTTTACTTATTTGTGCATTTTTTTTTTTTGGAGTTGGTTCTATCTTTTGCAAACAAATTTTTCTCCTATTCGTGCGGTTAGTGTCAAATTTCTTCCCGTTGTGCTGAACGAAGTTGCCACTTTTCGCCTCCGTCGAGCAGAAAAGTAGTATAGAAATCACGGGAGCAAGTAAAGAATGTGTGTCTCTGAATGTGTTTCACTCTCGACTTCGTTTTTGGAAATGAATTTGAGATTTAAATCATGCTTTACTATTGCTTTCTAGATGTAATAATAATAATGGGGTTTAACCTCATTATTTGTTAATTTTTATTTATTTAACTACATATATACAATTACATTTTATGATGTGGGTAGAATCGGTTACTTCGTTCTTATCCAAGCGACGACAATGTGTTCAATTCTGCACCCCCATTAATTATAATTAGTTCACACTGCCGCTGCCTGGAGTCGAACCTGAAACCTCCCAGTCAGTAGCCAAACTGTTAAAGACTAACGCCTTAGACCGCTCGACCACTGAACCGGTTCCTAGATGTATAATGGCATAATGCACTATTTATTGTAATAAAATTTAATTTTTCTGAGAGAGGAAAGTATATATGAAGTTTATAAACAGTGTGAATTTGAAAGTTGTGGTTTTATACCGCCGGTTTATTTGTTACATAATACCTTATCACATTTCTAACAAAATTGCCTTTATATTTTTATGACGTGATATGTGTGTTTAATAACGTGCTATAGTAGTACAGGAAAGGCGTGTGTATCGTATCATCGTTGCGCGCATTTAGCCAGGAATGCGCCATGAATTTCTTTCTATGGGGTTTTCTTCAGAAACGCATCCATATCCAAAAACCTGCAACGTTAGAGCACCTAAAAGCTAACATCTGTAAAGTTTGGGCTAAAATAACATCCAAAAATATACGAAAAGTCATAGAAAACTGCCTTGAACAAGTAAACTACTGCAGAAGATCCACTTTTTATTTTTGAGTGAAGAAGTAGACAAAAATGACTTCACCTTTTGAAGGAGTATTATTAAAAATTATATATAGTGATCAAACAGTTGGTCCAAATCACATGCCATATTCCTGAAAGGGAGAAGGGAGTAAAAGTAGCTAAGGACTTCTAGAACAGACTCTTGACGTGCTTACCACACCTTACTATAGTGTTAGATAACAAAAAATTCTGCATACGGATGTATGAAATTGACCACAGGAGATAAATATTATAATTTTATTCATGTAAGTGAGTTGCGGTTTGTGAATAAACATTTTTTGTGGTTAAGACTATAAATGTATATAAAAACTATAATTATACTTTGCTAGCCAAAATAATATCAGATTTACCGATTTGTTAGTTTAAGGTTAAAATCTCTTCCGGATAAATATCTACAAAACATTGATAAAGTTGTGATAAATGTAGTTATGTTATTCTCTTTAAGAATATAACGCTAATGTAATAAAATCTGAAAAGTAAAATTTAACTTACCTCTAATTGTCCGATTTACTTGAAAATTTGCACACAAACAAGGTTCAATAACAACGAATTAATTTAATCCTAGTAGCCTGACCAGGAACATTACAATTATTAATCTTATCGATATTACTTTTATATTATCTTGAAGTATTAATAGACATTTTAACGATCGTTTGGTGGCTATGGTAGCCGCTCAGCATTCGGAAGGTCTTTAGGTCGAATACAGTCACGTTAATATATATTTTTTTAATGTATTTTTTACCCAAAGAGTTCACAAACTTTTAACTTACCACGATGAAAAATAATAAAATAAATTATAGTTTAAAAAAGTAAAAAACACGCTTTATTGGTCTAAAATACGCATAATCTTTGGAATTGTAATTGATTCTGTAATTAGATTATCTTAATTTTTGTTTTGTTGTAGTTCTAAGCATTTCGAAAATAGACAAAATTAGTAACACTCCATGAGAAAGAGGAGATAATGTCTCATATTTTTTGTCACTGCCCAGCTCTTGTCATGAGGAGATGGACTTACTTGAGCCAGCCTCTCTTTCACGACCTCTCCGACTTAGAGCTCTCAAAGCTCCCCTGCTGTTCTTAAACAGCTCCAAATGGTTCATGGAGTAGTGGCCGGAGATGGACCAACCCTTTTTCGGTATCACAACGGACCCTATGGTCTAAGTGTGTTCCACCCCAGGCCAGCCACTCTAACCTAACCAAACCTAATATTCCACGGTTAGACTAATAATATCAGTAACTACTTATTTTGAAAAGAGAATGGATTGAGAAAAGAGAATTCATAACTACGAGACTGATCTTCAGAACTACAACATATCGAAAATTCAGATAATTTAGCTGGGACCCAATTCGCATAAGGTTTGTGTTTTGGTATAATTATGGGAAAAAAATGATTTACTTCAAATAATATCTAATTAATTTTTATATCAAGTATATTTATTTATAAACAGATAGTTTTTGTAGCAAAAAAAAGTCAAAGTTAGTAATAATAATTAATTTTTACCTATAACAAAAACCATCACTATTCGTTGTGTTTGCGAAGTCATGGTAAGGACAATAAAATCGATACTAGCGCTTCCAGTGGATAATTTTGGCGACAAAGGGGCTGCTATGACTAATTTGCAGTTCTTTACATGTTTATCTTATGGAAAATGTCAAATTAATATTATTGAAAAACACTAATTAATTAAACTCAATGCACTAAAAATTGTGAAAATAAGAAATCAAATTGCACAAATTTTATTTTTCAAATGTAAATTATCATAATTATGTATTTGAATTTGTAAGACAATAATATTAATTTTTAAGTAGTGTATCGTAACCATGGAAACGCCTACTATAAAACTCACGCATGGTGCGAATACTTAACCTTTAAACTTTGTCTACGGTAAAGTAAAAATCCAAAGTTAAATTAATGGCGATATTGATAATAATCTGTCTAGTAAAATGGAAAAATGTTAAAGTATCAAGCATTATTAATTCTATATAATATGATTATAAGCATTAAAGATAACAATAACATTAATAAATAAAATATTATTATTATATTTTTTATATGAATAAATTTAATGCTATTGTTTTATTACTAAAATCATTATTTTATTATGGCATTTAAAATGATTTCGTGTCGAATTATTAATCAAAAAATTACATCATAACTCTTTATTATCTTTAAGTTCCATCCATTAGCTCACGCGTTTTATTCTTTTCCAGGTTTTTGTGTGTGTTTGTGTGATATTTTTAATATTTTCTAAGTAAATGTTTTTCTTGTGAGCTGGGAAGATTTATATTTTTGAACCGACTTCAAACAAAAAAGGAGGAGGTTATCAATTCGATTGTATTTTTTTTTATGTGTGTTACCTCAGAACCCATTTTATGTTGGTCCCATTCTGACAACGGCATCCATGAGAAAACCATAAAAGTCTTAAATTTGTATTAAGTATGCACAACAAGAGGACGAATAACTCAATATCACGCCAACCGATTTCGATGATTCTTTTTTTAGTGACAAATTATTTTGTGTACTTCAGATTCACTAAAAATCACATTAAAAAAAAGTTTTAACCAATAGAAAACCAACTTCAAAAGAAAAACTTAAAAAAAAAAAAAAAATTAATATCCACTAAAAAGTAAAAAAATAATGATAATATAAGGTAGTTAAAATTATTTCTATTTTTGGAGTCTGTGTCATCCAAGCTAATATAGCAAGCTGTTCTTGTTTTCTTGTCTGAAACCGACTGCAAAAATAACAAAAATTTTAACTACATTATATAATCGTTATTATTTTACTTTTTAATGCATATTAATTTGTTTTGGAAAAGTTTTTCTTTTGAAGTCTTTTTTTTATTTCCAGAACCAAAAAATAGTATGGCTAGAAGTAAAAACAATTTGTTAAAAAATACCCGACCACATTTTGGATTGGCTGCATGCACTTTTATATGCAACATTACATTCTCAACAAGATAGTATCAAAAAATTCAATTCAAATATTTTATTATAGCTCACGACTGATCAGCATAGGACATAAATGATTTTTGTATAGACTGTATAATCGAATTTAAAATTATATTTTTGAACAAATATTGCAGGTATATGATTTTTATTTAATTGATATATCAAATTATATTATTATTTTAATTATACAATATTATTTTATTAATATAGGTATTGTTTGTTGTTTGTTGTGTATTATAGGTTAGGTTAGGTTAGGTAATATATTGAACCCATGTATTGTCCAAGTTATTTATTTCATCTTATTAAATTACACAAACGTATAACATTCGCATTGTACATTCCATATTGATATATTAATTATTATAAATCAGTTCCAATATTTTATTAAGTCACTAACCATTACCCGTACGCTTTGTTGGACAAACCCTACTTATATGAATTACGATATACAAATTGGTTAAGCCAAGGATTCTTTTAATCAACCTCTGATGTTCGGCCTCAGTGGTCGCTACACAATATAGTATCGCTCATTTATAATTTGTATGGTTTCTACATTACCAGTGTTTTATACTCTAAAGAAGGATCATGACAGAGTGCTGAATCAAGTGAACTCTCAATTTGAGACCTTGTTTTGATTTTTGATCTGTTTTCAGATTTTAGCTTCTGAGGTCGCTTTACTTGCAGAGGATGGCAGTTCGAATGAACCTTCATCACCGGCGGTAAACTTTCAAATTTATTATGTGAATTTTATCAGTTAAGAAGTTCTGAAGACAATTAAGTAGTTTTATCAGAGAAGAAGAATTTCAAACAGATGCACCAACGATTATAGAGATATAAATACTTATATCAATATATTTCTTGTTTTAGCTTTTATATGCTTTATGGGTGGTCAGTTTTTAATAATAATACTATTTTAATCCAATAAGTATTATTTTTATGGTATCATTTTGATTTAAAATTTTACAATTAATCTTGTCGGAAAAAGGTTACGGAGTACTACATTCTTTAAAATGTATCTTTACGTAGTGGCCTTTCATACAATCTTTTTTATTTGTAAACTATAATTCTATTACAAATGAAAACGATCATTCTGTACATCAAATAACAAATAAAATTTTATCTTATACATTTTCAAAACATAATAAAAGTGTACAGAACATTTTAAATAATGCAAACAAAAATAAAAATCAAAAGTTTTCTGAAGCGCCAGTTAAATTCTTAATAAAAACCAATATTGTACCCAAGTAACAAGTAAACAAGAGCTCTGCTTACAACAACAATAATAATAATAATAATAATAATACGATTTTGTAAGCATGATTACAACTTATACATATTAAAAAAGAGTTAAAAGTTTTCTTCTGTGATAATCCAATGGATTGCTAATGGTCACGATTTCACCATTTACCTCCAGCGCAGTTTTATAAGTGGTGTGTATTTTTGTAGAGACGAATATCAAATATACATGCTTGCCTTGCATACACTTATTATTTTATATGGCAACCACATGGTAAATTACCGATCAACATTCGATGAATTCAATTTCATGAGTTTTATGTTCTTATAATACTTTGTTTTAAGTCATGAGTGAGTGGTATATTGTTGGATTGGAGTCCTGATATATCAACCAAAGATCATTAAATTGGAAATTTGAAGCAACCACCGTTGAGGCGGATTAAGAAACTTTACGCTCATAAGCAGTTTCTAAAATTAGCGCCACTCGTAATAAAATTCTATCCATTATCCACTATTTTTTAGTTCTTTAGAACCTGTAAAATTGCGTTGATTATTCGAGACTGTTCTCCGGTTGGAGCTATCGTTGTTAAATAAGAACGTAAATGGACACTTTAATCAAAAAAGCACTTTTGTGAATTACCAGAATACTTCGTTACTAACAAATTTGCACTATTTTGATATTTTGACCTTGTCCTGTGTTAAAATTGCTTAAAAATTTACTCTAAAAATTACTAAACAATTCTCGCTTCTTTTGAAGTTCATCTACCAGTCCGTCTATAATTACTAGGTATATATATCACTCTATAATGTTTTCCGATCATATAATGAAGAAGTAATGTTTTAGGCAGCTTCACCTGCTGCAAACTTTTTCTTCCGTAGTCTCTTTTTCATATTTTTTGGCTATTGCGAGCACCAAGGCTTGCTGTTTATTTTTTTTTTAAATTTACCCTTTCCGCAGAAATTATATGGAATCCCTTCCCTTTCTGCAGAAATTAACAGACAATAATTTTGTTCATACTTATTTACACAATTAATGTCATTTTTACCTAATAACTTCCAAGCGTGTTTACTTCGTCTAATACATAATACACCACTGAGCCCTCGACATCATATCAGGTCTGACCAAGTTGTTTATGGCATCGTAGCATTGATGAAATGGTTTTGCATTTTTTTTTAAAATTAAGTAGATAAACATATACAAGTAGTATAGTCTTTCAGATAATAAAGAACGAGACATTTCAGCGTAAAAACATCTTTTGGTCTTGTTGAATCGAAAACTCAAGCAAATCGTCATTGCCAAGAAATGTGAGGATAATAACATTAAGGTATTTCCAGCATGGTATTTGCAGTTTCTATGTTAAAGCAATGGTACAATTTTTTTTTCGACAGAATTTAACGAAAAATTAAATTTAAGAATTTAATAATGCTTACTATTAATTCCCAAAGTTTCAGAAATTTTGACCGTTTAAAATGGGAAATAATTATGCCAACGTCCCAATTTCGATCAATTTACGTCAAAATTAATATCTCGAAAGTGAAAATTAATTTCAAAATTTTTTTTTTAGAATTTTATTGTATAAACATTTTTTTCTACTTTTTCTTCAATATATAATAATATCATAAAAAATAGTTGGAGAGACCGGACATTTTACATGCTTTAAATAGGACATGACCCTCAAAATCGCGAACTTTGTCTTTAAATATCTCGCGATCTAAACGGTCAAAAATTATGAAATTTTAGGAATTCATAAATAAAGCTATTATAAACCCGAGAAAAAAAATTCGGCCAAATCTGTCGAAAAGTGATTTCATGCTGGTACTACCTTAATAAAAATTTCATTTATATTATTGAAACGAAAAAATTGTTGCACCCATTTAAAACATTTTTTCTGTATACAGAATGTTTGATTTACATCTAGGCATATAAATATCACGAGTATGACAGAGTGCATGCGTTAAGCAATGCATTTAAGTAAGAGATATTATAGCTGTTATATGAAATTTCAAAAGTGACTTTTATTGTGGGTTATCTGTTGTAGCTCATCATAAACTTCCACTTTCCAATTGTCTAGCAACTATCTCAACGCATATCGAAGCTTCAACACATGTATATAATACCTCTCACTGAGATGCATTGCTTAACGCATGTATTCTGACATACTCGTGATATTTATATGCCAAGATGTATATCGAACATTCTATATACTCCAAAAGATCCTACAGAGAAGACATAGACATGATATATAGAAGCATTTATAAGATTTATTGCCATCAAAGGGTTAAATCATATTTAATCATAATTAATCTACAAATTAATTAATATAAGCCAATTTAAACATGAAAGATAAAGTATGTTATGGAAAACGAAAGACAGATCAAAAACCTTAAATAAATTAATAATATTCGGCCAAAAATATTATGTCATTAAAATGTATAATAATTTAATTGGTATTTATTACTGAAAGTTTTTAGCTAAACAGAAGGAGACAAAACACAATATTTTATAAATCTTTTAGACAGTTGGCTCGTGTTTACATTTATTTCATTTTTCATATTCACAAAATATAAATAAAATAATTTAGTACATCTAAAAAATATAAGCAATCATAATAATATAATTATGAATACCACACACATTTGTATGTTTATTTTATTTAGTCATTTATTTCTTTATAGTTGGTAGTACCTATAATAATATTTCTTATGTTTTTTATATCATTTATCATTTTATTGGTTGGTTTATACAAGTATCCAATTAAATAATTTCTTTTAATTTTTTATAAAAATGAATATTTTCGTCGTTAAATTTCAAAGATTAGAGAAAAATTTTCTTCTTCAGGTTTTCAATCGTTAAACACTCGTGTTTTATAAAGTATCGTAAAAAGGGTTTTTGCTTTAATTTTTTTTACTTTAATTATTAACTTATTGTAATAAGGAACAAGTGAAAACAAACAATTGACTGAGGTAATTGTTGAAATACCATGTATAGACAGTGTTGATTTCTCTGCCACATTACACATACATACATGTCACACTTATTTCCCTATAATACATACTATACAATTCGCGCATAATTTGCGCTCTCACGGGTAAACAGTGATGTTTACGAAAAAAAGTTTCAAACAAAAGTTGTTTACTTTTTTATAAGGAACATCTTTTGTTGTATCTCTAACGGTTTACAAGATGAGTCCTACGGACCCAAGACTCAATTGATCTATGTTGCTCATTTACCAACTTAACCTCACTTTTTACGTTTCTTTACTTTTTAAATTTCAGCTTGATATTTTTTTTTGTTTTTGAGTAATTGTGATGACAGACAGACAGAAAACAAGAAATGGACTAATTAGGTGAGTTAACTTTATTGTGTGCCATAAACTTTATCGTGCGTCTCTTTATCCTAGTCCGCATTGCTCATAGAAGTGGAAGCGAGACGGGTATACGACTCTTCTACCTATCTCAGTTTCTCTTATAATAATGAGATAGGAAAAAAAATGTTGTAACTCGTATTTTTGGTTGTCACTGGTTAGGTTGTCACAGTCTTATTCGCATTTTAGATACAGAAGTATGAGAGACTTCTCTAAGCCACGTTTGCCCATGAATTAAACTATACCTAAACGGTGAAGTACTGTTATAAATTTATTATCCTCTTTTTGGAGATCAATAAGTTTCTAATGGAACCGGACGGAGTGCTATTTAGGATATCGATATATATGTATCACTTATGATAATTGATTATAAATTTATGTTTTCTTGGAAAGCTATAGGCAAAGCAATACTACATCATTTGATTTAAACAAATTTAAAAAAAAATTAGATCGATTGCACTGTTTTTTTAAAGTACGATTATGGCTTCTCTCCCCTAAACATAAATTACACATTGATTTTAAATTGGACTAAACAATATGTACCGTTTTATAATTAATCAGTAAAAATAAAACTACAGAACACCAAAAATGGTAAAATTACATTTGATATATTATGTAACTGTGTTGTATGTACGCTTAAAGTAAAAGTAAGTAAATACATCAACCATTTTGTGTGCACATTATCAAATATGTCATCATAAATAAAATAGTTTTATAATCCACAGAAAATGTTTAATGAAGAAAAAACGAAAAGAAAGTAGAAATAAAAAAATATCACTATATGATTCGAAACAGATGTCGCTACTAATGCACAGTAGCTATAAAAACGTATTCTTTCTATACCACAAAGGTGCCGTTCCACTTCCATAACAAGTAATGATGATTGTAAGGTTAGAATTTAGAATGACAGTTTGTATTACCAACTTAAATCACATGAAAAAAAAAACAACCATCAAATCTTCTTTCTATTCAATGTGAATTTTTCTTCACACAACCAAGCGTATTTATAAGAACCAACCATATACATGTATATATAGATATATAAAGTGTACCCAATTGTTATTACAAATATATTTATTACCGTGTACCGTTTTGTAAAAATTTTTTGTTTTCATTCGCACTGTTTCGTAAAACTTAAATTATTATATACCTTTGATCTTTATGCGACATTCTTATATAATTTTATTGGTTTTTCATTTAAATACAATGGTGTAGAATAGCAATTGATTATACCGAATCGTTTTTCTACAATATTGACCGTCTATACATCAGATTCTTTCTATTTTTTATAGTCTAGGAGTAGTTTGTAAGAGCTTGTAATTAGAACCTTCATTTTTTGTTATTCAAATTTTAAATTTTACACGGTTTTAGCATTGTTTTAAAGAATAGTCCTATAAAATAAACTTTTTAACTACCATTCAAACTGGAAGCCAGCATTTTGGAATATAAGTTCGTTTTGACATAAATTTAAAGTATACATAGTTAAAAAATATTAAATTCTATTAAAGGGGTACAAAAAATTTAAAAACTACCCTGAAAATCACTTTTTTCAGAATCTCTAGAAAACATAAGATATGGAAGAAAGTTTGAAATAAGAAATATTGATATCAAAGTTTTCTATTAAAACATTTCTGATGACTCCTCACGTATTTAGAAGCTGAGATATTTGCAATAGAAATTGAGATATTTGCAATAAAAGGGGGTACCCCCTTTCGAGTAAAGCGATAAATAATTAAAAAAAAGAATTATTTTTCTGAGATGACTTGCTATACGATGGATTTGGTTATTGCAAATATCTCGGTTATAATTATTTTTCTGAGATGACTTGCTTTACGATGGATTTGGTTATTGCAAATATCTCGGTTCCAGTAGGTATTAGTAAAATATTTTATTTAATACCAAATAAGCTCCCGTACTATAAAAATTCATTTATTTTTTAGTATAATTAGAAATTTTTTTATTATATCAGAAAGGAAGAACATAATTATGTTGGGAAAAATTATTGCTTTCAAGCTTTGTTAGGTATTTGAGTTATTTAGGTATTTCGAAATCTTTGTATTTGTGAAATTCCTGATAAAAAATTTTTATTTTAATAATAGATACAGTTGCTTATGTTTAATTAAGTTTATCTCGTCAAATCTACGGAATTTGTATATGGTGACTAACGAAACAGCGAAAAACAGCGAAAATTGTTGCTTTCAAAACGTAAGAACGGAAGTATTTTAATTCCTAACTGGTAATTTTCTTCTATACATAGTTCTAGAGCTCTATAGTTATTAATATACGTATAGCATGGGTTATAAGCCAATAATTTTTGACTGCAGTGCTAGGAAAGAACTACCTTAACCAATTGCATATGTAATTGCTTAAGGTAGTTCTTTCCTAGCACTGTAATGACTAATTTATTTATTATTTATGTTTATATATTAAATTTTGTATACAAATTTAAACGTCAACAAGAGAAAACAAACAATTGACTGAGTTAATTGTCGAAATACCATGTATGGACAGTGTTGATTACTCTGTCTGATACTATAACTGATATAACCATAATATACATACTATATAATTTTGTGCTCTCAAGGGTAAACAGTGATGTTTACGAAAAAATGTTGTTTAATATTTTATAAGGAACATTTTTACATTTAAATTTTTGTTCTATATCTAACGGTTTACAAGATAGGTCCTACGGAGCAAAGACCCAAATGACCTTATGACCCCTTAGAAAAATTCGAAAAAATCGTAAAAAATTATTTGTTTCGGAATTTGATGAAACTCAGTTTCTAAGGTAATTTTGACCCAAAAAATTCAAAAATCGAGTTTATTTGGCGATTGGCCGAGTAATTTTCGAAATAAACGATATTTCGGATCGATTTCCGGTATTTTCTCGAGAATTATTCGCCCAATCGTTAAATGAAACCGATTTTTGTATTTTTTGGGTCAAAATTACCTTATATACAGAGTTTTATCGAAATTGGAGACGATAAATTTGTATCAATTTTTTGCAATTTTTTCAAGGGGTACCCCTTAGAAAAATTCGAAAAAATCGTAAAAAATTATTTGTTTCGGAATTTGATGAAACTCAGTTTATAAGGTAATTTTGACCCAAAAAATTCAAAAATCGAGTTTATTTGGCGATTGGCAGAGTAATTTTCGAAAAAAAACGATATTTCGGATCGATTTCCGGTATTATCTCGAGAATTATTCGCCCAATCGTTAAATGAAACCGATTTTTGTATTTTTTGGGTCAAAATTACCTTATATACAGAGTTTTATCGAAATTGGAGACGATAAATTTGTATCAATTTTTCAAGGGGTACGTACCCCTTAGAAAAATTCGTAAAAAATTATTTGTTTCGGAATTTGATGAAACTCAGTTTATAAGGTAATTTTGATCAAAAAAATTTAAAAATCGAGTTTATTTGGTGATTGGCCGAGTAATTTTCGAAAAAAAACGATATTTCGGATCGATTTCCGATCGATTTACCTATACCAAAATTTTTTTCGTAGCATCAATATTTTTAAGCGTTACAAACTTGGGACTAAACTTAATATACTATGTATATTTCATACATACATGGTATAAAAACTTTGTATAAGTATTGATGTTTTTATGAAACAATAGTCGTAAACTATAAAGACATATAATTTGTCGACATAATTTTAATTCAAATAATTGAAAGATATAATTTAGTGAACATAAATAATAAACATATTACCTAAGTTTACAAGCTCCTTGAACATGGAATTAATCAATTAGCTACAGCATTCTTAAAAAAGTAAAAAGTTTCATCAAAATCTATCAAATTTAATTTTACTTTAATCCGCCACACCAACTTACAAACATAGTTCATGAGTAGCATGCAATTAAAATTTTTTGATTATACGTAAAAATAAAACACTATATTCGATATTTATTTCGAAATAACAAAGAAATAATTCGATCTTCTACAGGCATTCATGTATAAAATCTATTAAGAGATGTAAAGAAAATGATAACTTTGTGCACTTAAATTATCAAATCAGATACTTAATAAAATTAACGGAAATCTAAGACAAATTATTATCATTTTCTATAACAAAAAAAAATTTTTTTTTCAAAAAAATTCAATTGAAATCGATTTGAAACTTAATAAAATACAATTGATATTGCCCATATAATAAAAAAAAAAAAAAAGATTTTAAACAGAGATATTGTTTAAACATCAGATCTCACGAATAATTGTGTTAAAATGGACATCAGTCAATCACCAATCAACAATCCAACCATCAGCCACCATGATGCCTGGAAGAATGATTCAAAATGTGTATTCAAAATAAACTCTACTTCACCGTTGGCTATCCATTGTATTTGTTTCACAATATTTTCTCTTTATTTTTTTTTGCAAACTGCCATTTCTCTAATCGTCCGTTTTTTGCCGATGATATTTCCACATATGGGTTATCAGATAAATATAGGTGGGTTTGTGTTGTGTAATCTTTGTAAGCGGCTTTTTTTGTATATACTTAGGGCAATACTACTCTCAAAGTCTTTGCGTTTTATCAAGTATTTTATAACATATAACCTAATAAGTTTGTTCTTATATTGGATACCATCGACTTAAATAATCTTTAAATTGTATAGAAATAAAATTTGTTCGATAAAAGAAGATAGTCGTTCTGTTTTGTTTTGGATTAATTATTATTTGTCAGCATAATAGTCAAATTCTACATTCCAGTCAAATTCTACATTCGAATCGCAGAACGTCGTGTAAAGCTGCTTTTTTGGTATGTTATTTGGATCCCTTAGGGAAGTGTGAAACTTAGTTTTGCAAGCAAAAAAAAAAATATATTACCTATTACGCAAGAAGTACAACTTTCTTTGCTTGCAAAACGTAGTTTCGCATTCCTCTAATAGGTCCAAATAAAATACCCAACAAATCAATTTACTTTAATTGGTAGTAGCAACTAATGTCAAAAGTGCATAATTTTTGAATTGAACTGCAAAATGGAGAAAAGTCTGAAAGTTTTGCATTTTTTCAAGCATAACGCGGGTAGTACAAATGTTTTCTTGCTCAAAGCGTAGTTTTACACTCTCCAAAGAATTCCAAATAACATATCAAAAAGCAGCTTACATCGCGTTCTGCGATGTTAGTTTTTTTTTCTAAAAATTATATTGGCTTAGATTACAATTTCCAAAATTTAAAACACCCCCGAATTATGAAAACAATGTTTTTTGAAAAAAAGCTGATAATTATCAAATTTTCATGAGAAAATTGGACGGTCACCAAAGTATCGTTATTCAAGATTCAATGGCATTTTTGGAAACTACGTACGTTGAAACGGATTTAAAAAAAAAAATTTTTTTCCTTGGAAAAAGTGTTCCAAACAAAAGTTTTTCATAAAGAACATTTTCTCACAAGTTCAACACTGTTCTTGCTATGTTTCAAGGTTCATCCGGTTAATAGCTTTGATGGCACGCTTAATCCGTTTAGGAGCGTCGATGCTATGCTTCATCTGGTTAGAAACTTCGATACTTCAGGCGAGTCGATCGAACAGTTGTGAAGTTACTTTGCTCATCACTTAAACAAAATGATTCAGTTTATCAACAAGTAAAATTTACAAAATTTAAAAAGCCCCCGACAAATTTTTCTAGTACAGAACTCTAAGCTCGCTCCTGAAACCTATCTAAGAACACTCTCCATTAATTATCTTTTTCCTTAGAGCCTGCTCCAAACTGAACCGATTTTGAAGATCATCGCCTATTTTTAAGTTGTTTCGGGTACGGAATTCTAATCTCGCACTAGAAACATACCTGAGGACACTGTCCATTAAATTATCGGTTCATCCTTATAGGCGCTACGATGTCACAGGCATACAGATAGACACAAATACATTGCGGTCAAACTTCCCCTTTCTTGGTTCAACTTGGTGGTCTAACTTCCATTTTTTGGTTCGGGGGTTAATAAAACTTGTTTTTTCATAATCAATTTCAATCACACTTCATAACCAGAACATACTTATTTTACAGTTGAAAGAACAAACGAATGAAGTGAATCTCCTCTCATTACAATAGTGACATGATGTCACTCTTTTCACTTGAATTGGTGATATTTTGTACCATGTTGATTGGTGTTCAACGTATTTGGTTACGTTTTATATAATACTACATATCGTTTTTTTTTACTTCTTTGCTTTACTTATTGTGTAAATTTACGTGTAAGAATGGTTAGTGGTTACTGGTTAGCATATTTATGCATTTTATTGGTTTAACTATTTTATTTTAATCTGTTTAGTTTTGAATTTATTTATACATGAAATTATGGAGATTTCTTTTTGATACTGAAACGATGGACGATAGTGAATAGAGACTGAAATAATTTGTTGCTTACAATTTCCTGTTTCATCATATTTAGGTAGGAATTCACGTTATTAAAGTTTGTTAATCAAATGAAAACAAACCTAGAATATTGTTTTGTCAAAAGTTTTTTAAATAAGATATATTTAGTTTTCGAAAACACATTTACCAGTGGCCTGAACAGTAGAAAAGAATTTTAACTGTATATTGAATATTAAAACTCTGAATATGTTAAGAATACTTAGCTAATTTCAATTACAAAACGCTTTTCAAAATTGAAATTTAAAATTAAACTTAAAATTATTCTATATTTTTCTGCTTACCTGTTTGTAAAAGGTGTTTTATTACAGCTCTTTATACCATGCATATATGAAATATATCAAGGTATACTAAGTTAAGTCCTAAGTTTGTAACGCTTATAAATATTGATGCAACGAATATAATAAATAAATCTGAAATTTTTATAGTGTGCTTAGGACGTAAAAAGTGAGGTTGAATTCGTAAACGAGCAACATCGGCCAATTGGGTCTTTTTGCCGTTTAGAGGATTGGTAACAAGAAGATGTTTGGTAATGAGAAAAAATGACATTTGAACCTTAACCATTGTGACAAATTAATGGAAATCAATATCCTGAATTTTCATAGTAATCGTTTCTGAACACAGTGTTTTCAAGCAATATCTCATCCCAGAACTAAGCGTGCTCAATTTTGCTTAGCTTCAATGATCGGCTTAGAATCGTTATTTTCAATGTGGTATGTATGGAGTGTGACGGGTGACAAAAAGCTCAACGTGCCTAAAGAAGTTTTCACTTCAAAAATTGGATTTTTATAATTTTTTGCTTTTTGCAGAGATGTAATAAAGAATATTAACAATAACCCATTAAATTTATTAATAAATATTAATTTGAATGGTACAAATTTTAAATTATTCATAACATTATTGCCTATTAGTATTAAAATTTAAAAATTATTATTATTAATAAATATTTTTATTAATGTAATTAAATTTCACAATCTGTTGCATTTTATTTGTGTGTTTGGTTGGTGTTTTTGTTATTAGTAAAGTGACTAATTTAAAATTCATTTATTTAATAATAATAATTAATATTTACCTGTATATATCTATCTAATTTTAATAATAATGCAGTAATTTTTTTAATAGAATTTTATATCAAATGTACGATTTTAAGTGTTGCTTGTTAATTTTTGTCAAGGTTGTTTATATCCAAAAAATTAAAATTATTACATAAACACGAAATATTGTCAGTGACGTAAAATTTATTATTATATTTTTATACTTACAAAAAATATAGAGAGAATGAAGATGTAATTTTCTGGAAGATCCCGACCTAGTCTGATCTACCCTCAGCAAGTTTCTTAATGAATACTGTATAAAAGATAGGGCTTAATTACTAGTCTTACTCAATTATTGAAATTCAAATGACGACAATCCTACAATCCTTACATTTACTTTTTTTCAAGGACAGTCCAATACCCAATATGAAACCCATCGTTTTCCGTATTACCTACTAGCTTAATTTTTATATATAATATACAAGTAAATTCGATCGGTCTTGTCGAAGTGATAAATATATTTTATATTTATCTTGAAAATACCAAGATCAAGACTAATTTTGCTCATCACTAATTATTACCTTATAAATATAAAATTTATTATCCTTATTATAAAACAATAAACTTTCACAACAAATTTTTACACCATTCCATCTGGTAATATAAATAATCTTTGTATTTTTCAAAATTAATGCTAATATTTTCAATTGTGACATTTTTCATTCTGTATATAAAATATAAAAAATCATTAACTCTAAGAATTTCTGAATGTATTCTTTGAATGTATTTGGATGTTAATAATTTAATCAATATTTCGATATAATGGAAGAAACACAATATAAAAAATAATTTGAAATTTAGCTTATAGTCACGCATCGATGAAACGATATACTTCGCATATATAAAAACTTACACTTTTTACTCCATATTAATGAAAACAAAAAAATTTAAACATAAAATTTTATGTTGAAATCTTTAAAAAAAATAAAAGTGTATAGTTATTTTGTATTGCAAAATAAAAAACCTATTTAAATTAAATTTGTGTAATAAGTTAGTAAACCTATTAAAAGGTTTGTTTTTTATACATTTTAATCATGCCCTTTTTTCTTTTTAAATTATTTATAGCTTTATTTATAATAAAAATCAATAATAATTTAAATTATAGCTAAATTTTATGTTATCGACGTGTGGTATAAAATGCTATTTAAATCAATTTACAATTAAATATAAATTTTATTAATTAGTTATTAAAAATTGATGTTTTTTCCTACTAATAAAAAATGGTAAATTTACTAATTGAATTTATATTAGGTTTTTAGTAGTACATTCTATATTCGTGTCGGTTCGACCGTTTAGGGGCTACGATGCCACTGAGAAACACACAGACGTACAGATAAATACTTTAAACCTATAATTCTCCTTCTTAAATCAATATCAAAGAGATGGTCAAGGACATCAGATGAGATGAAAAGGATACTTAGAGAGCTATCTTTTTTTGGGCCAACTTTTTGGAAATATTTTAATTGAAATTGAAATATTTTAGTTTACTTTGTTCTTTTAAATTATTGTTTTAAATTACCTAAATTATTTTACCATTTCACTTTGCGAAATGAATTGAACCAGACTTATTTGACCATTCGTTTCCATAGTAATTATTTATATTTCATGTCTTTTCCAAACTGAATCGATGTTGAACATATGCGCCAATTTTTTAGTTTTTTCGGGTACGGAAACCTAATATTGCACTTGTAACATAGCTAAGAAAACTCTCCGTTAAATTATCTTTAAAAAAAAACCAAAAAATTAAAATCGTTCAGGCGCTACGATGCCACATACAGACAAACACACAGACACACACATAGCGCGGTCAAATTTATAACATTCCTTTTTTTTTAGTTCGGGGTTAAAAATAGCATAACTTTGTATTTCTAATGAATTATTGCGATTTATCCTCATTAAAACGTGTTTTATTTTCAATTGAACAAGTGAAAACAAACAATTGACTGAGTTAATTGTTGAAATACCATGCATAGTCAGTGTTGATTTCTTTATCACATTACACATACAGACATGTGACACTCTACATAACTAATAATCAAGTACAGTACATATTATAAAATTTCCGCCTAATTGGCGCCCTCACGGGTAAACAGTGATGTTTACGAAAAAATGTTTCAAACAAAAAATGTTTAATTTTTGATAAGGAACATTTTTTACAGTTGAACTATTGTTCTATCTCTAACGGTTTACAAGATGGGTCCTACGGACCCAAGACCCAATTGGCCGGTTTTTGAGTTATCGTGTCCACAGACGGACGGACGGACGGAAGGACAACCGGAAATGGACTAATTAGGTGATTTTATGAACACCTATGACAAAATTTTTTTCCTAGCATCATTATTTTTAAGCGTTACAAACTTGGGACTAAACTTAATATACTATGTATATTTCATATATACATGGTATAAAAATTGATTGCCTACCCTGTAATTCTTTCAGAAAAAAATTTTTTAAACGAGAAATAAATATACGGACCTTGTTATCGACGTATTCAATCAATAATTCAGATCAAGAAAGGTCTTTAAAAATTTTATAAAAACAAATAATGAAAACTAACTGTTGCTTTGTTTGAAGGCAGCTATATTATCAAGATTTAGTCTACAACAATAAGCAATAACAGTTACATAGGTATAAATAATAAAAAAAAAAAAACTAATAAAAAGGTATATTATGTATATTAGTTATAAAAAATTATCGATTTTTTATCAACATGGTTCACTACAATTGTTTACTATAAAGTAACTACATTTCATTGCTAATCTGATAGTTTACATTACTTTTTACAATATTGTTTATACACTATAAGAGTATAAGACTGGTCATAAAATTTTAAATATGTTCTACGTTTTTGTTAACCATAAAATATACAGGGTGGACTATTTTAATCTATAATGACTAAGAGCTTATTTTGTAGTCAACCTATCAACAAATGCATCCGATATTTGTACTTTTTGGGTCAAAAATACCTTATGTACTGAGTATCGAAATTGGAGATATAAAAAAATTTTCGATTTTTTGTAATTTTTTTAAGGGGTGGCCTTTAAAAAATCAAGAAAAACGCAATTTTGTTTTGGAACTTGATGAAACTTGGTGGATTGAGTAATTTTGATCCAAAATGTATAAAAATCTGGTTAATTTAATGATTGGGTGCAGAGTTTCTGAGATATCGCAATATTTGGATCGATTTTAGTCCGTATCACAAAAACTATTCGACCAGTAAACAAATACACCCGATTTTTATACTTTTTGGGTCAAAATTACCTTAAATACTGAGATTTATCGAAATTGGAGGGGGTAAGAGGGGGTTATAGATGGGGTAATTTTGATTCAAAAAGTATAAAAATCAAGTTAATTAAATGATTGGACTTATCGAAAGTTACAATGTCAAAATGGCAAAACTTCATTATCAAAAAAGTTAAAGTTCTCCACCGAAAATTTTTAATCTAAGAAATTTCTCAGCAAAGCGGGTGGGTATCTGCTAGTTACGCTGTATAATTTCAGTTCCATATCTATTGAAAAATAAGATACAATATTAAAAACCTATTTGCAGAAAGAAATTCACGAAAAAATTTTTGTCTTCGAACACGAACAACTATTTTCTATCAAATGTAGCGTGTACTTGGAAATAAATCGGTTTGATAATAAAAAGCAAGTCCAACGACACCAAAATCATCAAATTTTAATGAATAACGCAAGATAAGGGCCAAAACACAAAAAAGATTCAAGGTGAAGAGTTTATTTCGCGAATACGCAAAATCAGATTTAAGGTCTCTAAACAACCCGCTCTCTCTAAGGTCTCTAAACACTGAATTAATGAATACAAATATCTACTGATAAAAACTTTGGGGTCTCCCCTTTTCGATTTTCGTCAATGCACTGGACTAATTGGTTATATTAAAGAACTCATTAAACAATCTACAAGTTACTCAATTCACCCATTTATGTGGCATAAAATAACACAAAATAAAAAACCTATATTTGATAATAAAAAAATATAAAAAATTAATAATAAACGATACCTAAACATACATCACTCACATACAAGATTTCAAAGATTAGTGAATACTCACACCTATAGTTATACCTACAATCTACATGTAAAACAATAAACAAAACATCACAAAACAAAACAAAAAAAACGTTCTCATTTATAATAATAATTAATTACATCGACCACACCAACTCCGCCCAAAAATTCACACAAATGATACCGTTAACTATATCTTGTATATTTATTTATTTTATGTATCAAAATGATTTAGGGTATAATATTTTAATTCTTTCATATAAAAAATAATAATAATACATTCGCGTAAGAGAATAAGTGAGTCTGTTTTATTTTGTACCTCTATCTATATAGTAAAGTCGCCCTATTAGCTCAGTTGGTTAAGGCGTAACCAATTCCGTCCGCGGTATACTTAGGGTAGCAGGTTCGATTCCCGCCATCTCATCGCAACAAAATTAATTAAATTAATAGTTGTGATGAGCTAGTGTAGTGCATGGTATATGCATGAAGGAGGTGCACTCACCCTCTGAAATT